>NC_132938.1:67545030-67848060 GCF_034638445.1 Ciconia boyciana | reverse complement strand
GGTGTATTTGGGATTTACTGAACATCTTCATACAGTGTTTTGAGAGGATTGACTAGCAGAAGCGTATGGGCTTTTCAGAGCCAAAAAAGGCAAATCTTATTGAGGTGGAAAAGAAGGAAAATGAATGGTTTTGCTTCATTTAAATGATATTGCAAGTACTTCTAACAAACAAAGTATCAGGTGGTTATTCAGGAATATAGAATGAGCAATATGAAAATGTCCTCATTAAAACTAGGTGGTTATTATTAAAAAATCTTGAGCAGCTATTCAGATTATAAAATGAATTTCCTGCAGCTGTACTCACATCACTTTTTCCACTTTTCATAAATTCTTAACTGATTTTTTTCTACACTTTGAAGTTTTCATGGAGAAGAGCAAGCATTAGACTTGCATGCTCTAGAGCCTTGTGAGTTTCCACTAGAAAGCATGCTATTTGTGTGAGAAACAATTTGTACAAACAGAAGGAAAAGGTTTCTAAAACCTCAGTTAGAACTTAAAGCAGATCTCAGTGGGTATTATATGACCCGGACGAGATTCTGACTGCACCTTCTGTATCTAGAAGTATAATTATATACAATTTTTTTTGGTCATTTGGACAAAAGAAAAACTACATTTATATTACAAACACTGCCAAGAAATCCATAGTAACAGATTTTGCTTATGTATGATGCCTCAGACTTGGTTTTTAAATCTCAAAGAATTTTTTTTTTAAAAAGAAGCTACTTGTTAGACACAAAACTGCTCTGTTATATTCAAGCTCCTGTCTTCATTACAGAAGCACCCCCTTCAAATTAAAAGTACAGCTGATGTTCTACGGTTTGTCATTACTACAACTACCTGAAATAATACGTACTTTGGGTGTAGGCTATCTAGTGAAAAGCTTAATGTCAGACAATACAGTAGAGCTTTATGTACAAAGTAAAAAGATTGGCCTTGACTGAAGAGCAAAAGATTTTTTCTGCTTTGATGGATAAATGAGCTCTGAAATTAAGGAGATCATAAAATGATCACTCTATAGAAATGAATGTCGGAAGGAAAGTAGACTTTGGATGCTCTCATGTTTTCTTTTTCTCTAATTTCTATGCTTCCTGTGTGTGACAGCTTGAAGGGGTTTACTATATTGGGCTGGATGAATTACTGGGGGCATTCTGTGGTAAGTATTTTGTACTTACTGTAAATGTACTGTATCTGGAATGTCCTTCTTTGTTGCTTCTTATTGTGTACATATTCAATCAAAAATATAGCTTTCTCTCTCAGAACATTACCAACAATTTTCCTTTATTCTTTGCTGAAGCAAGAAGCAGCTCCAGAGCTGGACTATCAGTCTTCCTAGGAGTCAGTGAAACTTTGACTATGCCTTGCATTCTGAGCAGGTTAGCTGGGAAGCATGGCTGGTGTAGCCGGCTGGCTATACACCGCAGCCATTAGGCCTCTCATCTAATTCAGTGCTGGCCCAGGTCAGAAACCAAATACAGGGAAGCCATTTGACTTGCTGAAAGATGATGGATGGAGCCGAGCACTGGCTTACAACTGTACGGACTGTCTCAACTCTAATGTAACTTGGTGATGTGAGCCAAGAATAATGTCCTGTAAGAATTAATATCTCCCTAAAATTTCAGCCAGTGTATAAGCTTAATACTTTTTTCTGTACATTTCTAGAGGAGGATAAGTAATTGACAAAAACATCCATGGTCCATTGGAAGTGCAGCAGGAAAGCAGGTTGTACTGGGAGTTACAGGTTGGCACCCCTACAGCATGAGCTTTATTGTAAATAAAAGGGTAACATACAACCTCATCATTGCTACTTGGGACTACTATATTTTAAAAGTTTCATCACCCTTTATGAAAGTACTGCATTATAAAAGTAGAGAAAATATATCAGAGCTCTACAGAGATTCTTTACATGCTTTTGGATAACCTCTGCCTTCCCAATCTCTGCTCACCATGCCCAACTTTCCAAACGCTGCAAAATGGTGTCTGGCCCCTGCAGCTGGCAGGTGGAGTCCTGGCAATGGACTAGCTGAGAGAACCACCTCAAACTCCTTCTTATTAGTACCTGTAAATAATGATCCTCAAGCCAAGCTGATTGTGACTCAGGCACAGTCAGTTCTACCTTCAGATGTTGCAAGCCTTGTATTTTCATCTGAGATGGGTGTTGAAAAGGGCTCCCAAGAGAAGACTGGGGTGATGTTTTGTGGAACAACATTGTCACTTCCTGGCGCTGAGATGTTAAATGTAGTGCTGCTTATTTGCAGTTCACGGGGTTTTGACTGATTCTGTTTAAAAGACGATAAATGCCCAGCAGCACCTGAGGAAAGTTCTTCTCAACCCTTCCAACCGTTGCGATGCTTATTGGTCCTATTGAAGGGGTGCAGCAAGTGAAGGGGAATTTCCTGACAATGAGAAAAGCTTCCTTAAGCCATGTGCAATTTATTGGTCTAGTCAAGCCAATTACAGCCATGACTCACTCTCCAAAAATTGAAACTTGGCTTTTGTTGTTTTTACTCACACAGTGCTGAGTGGTTGGACCCATCCTTAAGCTTCAATCATCTCATGCTTTACTTGTGCTAGTGATAGTTTATTGACTGCAGAGTAGAAAGGAGGAGGATTTCTTTAATTACTTTTCTGTATCTCAGTATCTTGGATTCTATCTGTGTAGAGTTGAACATGTTTCCTGTAAAGTGTGCAAATATGTGTCTTTTCGCAGTTACTCTTTGACATTTTCAAAGATAGTTCCATCTTCTCATATCTAACTTGACAGTCAATCAAGCACAGAGTAATGAGGAGAAAAAGACAGAGGATCAGGGAGTGAAGACAGAAAAGGAATCCAGGAAAAAATAAGAAATGCAAAGAAAAAAATGGAGAAGTATGAAACAGGAAAACCTTTTGAAATAAATTAATAAACTATTGTTTACCAAAAAAAAAAAAAGAAAAATAGGTGCTTTGCACCAGCTCTCTTGCTCTTTCCCATCATCATCTATCTCCAGCTCTTTTCTTTTGTTGCTACGTCTCTTTGACATGCAGAATTTCTAGCTTTTTGGCCCGTAGGCTTCACTTGCCTTATTCTAATGCATACTAATTTGTAAAAGGAGTTCAAGACGTACATGTGCATGTTCCCCACACAAACCATGTCTAAAACAAGCCACAGTGTGACAATTTACATGAAGCACAAGAAACCTTCAGGAATTGTCTGCTGATCTTTCCCTCAGCTCCCCCATGGAGACTTTGCCATGGTTACTTGCTGCTTGCAGGTGTCACCAGGCTCCCTTGCTCTGCAGTCTCACTGAAGTCAAGGAGATCTGAATCCAAGAGCAGAAGTTGGCCTTTACGATTCACTTCCATGTAGCATATGTTACTATATTGTATACCGAGAAATGTAACCGAGAAGAATCGTGGTATTTACGGTATGCTAAAATTTAACTATTGCTGTAGCCTTCTGAAGCCTGTGGGCCACATCCCAAAGACTTTACCCATGTTTTACTTCATCTCGTGTGAGGTAGGACTCCTATTGCTGAGGAACGAATGATGCAATATGAATAAGGATTCAGTATCTGGCTCCATGCCCATTAACAAACTGAGATAGTCCAGTGGTGACTAATTCCCTTAATGAGTGGGGCAGGAGAGCTAACATCGACTAGAGTGAGGGATACTGATCTGTTTTTTCAACTATTCTTTTTGGTAGCAATGTCAGAGAATAGAATGTTATTTTAAGAGACATTTAGCAAGTAGCAATGAGTTTTCTTTCTGACACACAGAGGGATGAAGTTGAAGCTGATACAGTGGGTATTGGAGGCTGCTGCAAAAATAGGTGGGTCTGTGACACTTTAAAAAAGATACTGTCTGTAAAATCAGTAATGTGGAGAACAACTTACAGCACACTTGCTGAATTTTAAAGGACTGTAATATACTATTGGGTCAAGTACGTCCATCATTCCTCAGCCTGATTATTCCTTCTTTTACGAGGTTGATGGTCCCAAAATAGTGAGGTAATCTTCATCATACAGAAGAGATGTGAGAGTCTGCTCACAATCTAGTTGTGTGTAGGTCTCTCTATTTCCAGGTGAGTGATGCTACCCACATGTCTGTGTCCATACATCCCTCTGCCTGTAATGCAATTTTGCAGCAGCAGGATTAGAACAGATTGCTGGCATTATGGCAGCAAGGATATTGTTGGGACTAACTTGGCAACACTTGTAGGTATTGTGACGCTGGCTCTTTGCTCAAGGGCAAGGACAGAGGAGGGGGTGCTGGATACAAACCAGTGAGAGAAATAATGTCAGAAAAGTTCAGAAGATGAAAGCAGTGACAGTAAATAAGTCTGAAATTATTTTAGGTTTACATACTTTAAGTCCTCAGTGACTGAAAACACAGCCAAGAATTGCTTCAGCAATATTCCTTCATAAATCTGCATAATAATCTCTCAGAGGGGCTTTGGTGAAATTACAAGTATTCATTTACTAAATTGGGTTCAGTGTCTGTATCATACGCTGTATGAATATTCAGTGCCATGAATTCATCCAAACTATATTGAAGTTAACATGGTCCACAAGCTATCTGAAATGATAAGCCAGGCAGTAGGCATGGGCAGAAAGGACTTTCTTTTAAAAAATAAAAACAGCTAGAATCCAGTAAAGAAATATTTAGCAGCTATGTCCCTAAGAATGGCAGTAATACATGCATGTAATTTTTTTTTGTGTGGGATTTCTGATCTTTATAGCTCTGAATTCAGCAACAAATGTTTTCTTGCTAGAAAGGGACCACAAACATAATGCAATTATTTATGAGTGATTTGTCAAGTAATACAATGATAACTGCCAGCCAGATGCAACAAAACTGTTTGACTAGGAGACTAATAATAGAAACACTGAATATAAAATAGTGACCTTCATACAAAGCAATGACTGTTCTTAGGTGACTGAGAAAACTTTCCAGAGAGTCAAAGACTGTACAGTAAGCTGCAATAAACTGTAATCCTGCATAATTCTTCAGTTTTCTATGTTGTGAATCAAATATATGGAAAAAAAAGCCTACCTAAAGAAAATCTGAGGTAGTGAGTGTCTACAGCATACAAAGTATCTCATCTGAGTGTGAAATGAATTGAATGCAGGTTAGCCATACTCTGAGCATTTGTCCATCAACATTGTATTCACTCTTAGTCTGGTATTGTTTGGGTAACCCCAGCCAGAAGTCCTTTCCCTCCAAGGTTGCTGGTTTGAACATAAGAAGTTGCAGCAATTCTACAAAAAATAAAAGAAGTAACTCACAACTTGGAGATTTCAGAAGCTGTCTGTGGCAAATTGAGAGAGACCCAAGAAGTCACTCATGCTACATAGGAGAAGGTGGTGCACTTCAAAGGCAAATGTTCAGTGGGTGGTTTCTGTGGACCAAATGGCAGCAAGTGAAATGCAGAGCAGAATGATAACCATGAGAAACTGCTCCAGTGGATAGTTTCTCGACTTCTTATGTCAAATGGCATGGGAGTTTCAGCCTATTTCCACAGAAGACATCATTACCTGAGGTAGTATTTTTGTCAGTGATCATTGCAGACAGCCCAGTAGATTGTCCATCTTTGTTAATTCTTTTCCTGCTTTCTAGGTTTCATTTATTTCCCCATCTCATGTGAGATTGTTTTAGTCATTATTTGTATTTTACCCAATGTTTAAAGAGAGATTAATTCAATGTTCAGTTCACAAATCTCCAGCACTTCTGCGGATTGTGCTTGTGTTCTTTGTAAGGTAAATTCTGTGATTTGTACTCAAACTCTGCCTCTCTCCCTTGGCATTGCTACTGGTTATTCTTAGCTCTTATTCATGGTATGATCTGTTTCTTCACCAAAGGTCCAATATTGAGACCAAATGGAGAGGTGTTTAGAGGGAGCTTGCACTTCATTATTACAGAGCATTTAATCTTTATATCGCTTGCTCTGTGAGTGAATGAAGGGCTTCAGATGCCATGACTGCCAGTCGGCACCTTTTCTAGCAATAAATTAATTTATATAAAGTGAAGGTATGTACATAATGTGTTCAGTCATATATTTCCTTATCTTTTTTATGCTATCAGAATGGAAAAATAGCACAACAAGGGCTGCAAAATTCAAGCTGATAAAAAATGGGGAAGGTGGTCCAAACTAAAAAGAACAAATTCACATAATGGCACCAAGGCCCTGTATGGTCATAAGAGAATTTGTGAATCATACAAGGAAATTAATTTCTCAGGGGTCTGGGGAGAGTTCCAGGAATGAGCGGCGAGAGAAGCTGGGAAGCGGGATCAGCCCAGGGTTGTGATTCAGCACTCTTCAGTGGGATAACAGGGCACAGAGCTTGGTGCATTTGCTCTTCTGCTATTCCTAGGTGAAATGGCAAACACGAAGCTCCATGTCTGCTACGTAAAAACTGGGGTTCATCACCTGGAGGCTTTCTTTAACTGCTGCCAGATTAAACAAAAAACCCAAACCCCAACCAAACAAGAATAACTTTACAGGCAATCAGTACAGCAATGATACACGGCCTGATTTTTTCCATTACTGAAGAACAGTCACTGCCTCCTAGAGAGAATGAAATTGAGCCACTACCACCAAAGCTTCAGAGATTAAGTAGTCACAAGGGGGAAACATTCATTAGTAAAGAAAACTCACAAGGATGATTTTGAGAAAAATCATCCCTTCAGTTTTGATCTCTGAGTGATGTCGCTAACATTGTGCTCATCTGTCATTGCACAAGGTCAGGAGAGTCCTTTGAATTCAAGTTGTTTGTAAAGCAGCTAAACAGCTGCTTCCAGCTGGAAATTTCAGCATCCAGAAGCTGTTTCAAAGAGGGACAAATTTGTAAGTCCAGAGCCTCCTCACCAGATCCTGAATCATGTTGTGCTACTTTCAGCCTCTCCCCTCTCTCTTTCTTCTACCTCTCCCTCTTTATTTTTAATCTTTTGGTGAAGATAGGCAGTGACTTAAAAAAGCAATAAAGGAAACTGTTGATGATTGTACTTTTTCTCCAAACAGTTTTTGGTTTTAGCTACAATTTGAAAAGATTTCAGGCTTTCGGGTTCTTTCACCGAACATCCTCCACCTAAGGCTGGATCACTTTCTCGGTGGTTATATTTGCCAGGTTAGCAATCAGAAAATCTTGATCAACAGAGTTCCTTTGCACTGGTTGCTCTCCATTCATATATAAACTCATGGTCTTTTGTCAAAGCAGCTTATGCTATATCATCATAAGGTATAAAACACATTCTTGCATTCAACAAGCAGAAAGCACAATAATCATTTGGAGTCTACATTGTGACACTACTCCTGTTGCTTAGCGAGGGCATTGATTATGCTCAAGAGAAGTTTGAGAAACAGCTTTCTTTAGTCTCAAATTTGCGACAGTTCCCCTTTGAGTTGGCAGTACATTAATGGAAATGGAAACTTGCCTCATTCTAAATGTCAGAATAATAGAGCACCAAAAACAATTCAGTCATGTCTTTCAAACCACGCACATATGGTTCAGCACCAAATGTCACTATTCTTCCCCACTTCCTTTCCATTTGTCACTATCTCTGTTGATTATCATTGTTTGGGTTAAAACTTTCATGAAGGCTCAGTGTAAAGCTCACCTTGACAGTAACTAGACATATTTGCAGCATATTCTATACTTGGTATATGCCTAATATAGTCTTCCCAAATGCAACAGATTGGAGATGCTGGGTAGTAATACGGGTTTATATACTCCAGAAAAGTTCAATCTGACTCTTCCTTATTTTTGAGAATTTGTTTCCATCACCTTGCTGACTTCTTTAGGACAAGTTACACCAGCAATACCAGGTGGAACGGAAGGAATTACATTGTTAATTTTCTCTTGTCAAATACAGAAAATCTGTAAAATAGCTAGCAAGTACTCAGCCATAAGATCAGCTTTTTGGAAATGTGTTTCTTTTTCATGAATCAGACTTTGAACACCATAATAACATTTTCCTTAAGAGTGTACCTTCTTATGTCTCCTCTTTCCTAAAATAATGCCCTTTTATGGTTTAAAATGGTAACTCAGGTTGTCATTATTTTACCTGTTGTGATACTGTTTACATGCTAGCTGTCATCCAGACTTTCAGATAGATACATTTCCTGCCCTAAAAGATTTCAGTCCTGTTGCAGATGTAAAGCAACAGCTAAGAGAGGCAAAAGGTGTGGGAAAGGAAGAAGATGGACGAAGCAGAGTTATAAACATGGCATGCAAAAACTATCCTAAGGGATTGGTAAGTCTTCAAAAATCAAATATTCCAGAGTTGCAAAAAGCCCCAAATATGCAGCCTGTGACCACATGATTGCATGTTATTTTCCCTTTTTCTTCCCAGAGGATGTTGGCCTCATTCAATGAGCAGAATGGGTGACATTCACTTAATGATTTTTCTGTGTCAAAGTGCTGTAACTTGTAAAAATAAATGCCTCGATGAGGTTGTTTTTAGTTGGGGAAAAATTTTATTTTTTGTCTTCTGGCCTTTTTTTAAGAAACAAATAAACTAAATAAATTCAATTGGAAACATGTATCTGGCTTCAGAAATTTCTAAATGATTGATGATTCATCAATTAATAAGGAAGAGAAAACACAACTGTACAGCAGTAAATGTCATTCTTCCCCAAAAATGTTAACCACTCTGCCCTTTCCCTATGCTTTACCATGGGATGGGAGATACCATTGGAGATTATTTCACTAATACTTGCTTTTTCTTAGTTAGTTGTGCTTGTGTGTTGCTGGAAAAGCATTCAGAAAAGACTGCTAATATGAACAGGTATGATCAAGTGTGGTAAACTTGCTTAACAGGCTGCAAGTCTAAGCTCAAAATTGGTCTTTTTTAAGTATCAGACACTTCGATCTAAACTTCTGTTGGGAGATTTCATTTTTGTTTTCACTTTCCCTCAGCTCTTCTCTTCTTGGTCCAAAGCATGGCCTGAAGGCACGGCAATGAAGGGTATACCAGCAATTTGAGAAGAAAACTCCTGAATTCTTTCATTTTCCACCCTTACTTGCAAATGTAAGAGAGGATCGGAAAATTTTATGCATGCCAGTACCACATGACAAACCTTTCAACGGACGAGGAGAATGACAGAATATCGTCCGCTGATTTTCCAACCATGGCATGACATTACAGTGTGAAAGCCCTGTTCCTGCTGGAGGGAGCAGGCATCCCCAGGGACAGGGGTAAGTGGCTGGGGGTGGGCATGGGGGGCACTGGCACAAGTCAGCTGCCTTGCTGCAAAGGGACGTGAATGTGGCAACGTGGCCTGCAGGTTTCCTTCTCCGGAGGAAAGGCAGAGGAAGCAGATCCTGATTAATATTTGCACCAACACTGTGTTATGTCCACCAAGCAGTACAGGGGGCCATTTGAGTGAGGTAATTTATAATTAATCAATCTGAACCCCCTTTCCATTTCTGTCCTTCAATATGAAGAACTTAGTGTAGCTGAAAAGTCAGGCCATTGTTCTCAAAATGAAAAGCAGAAAGCAAGATTTTAGAAATATTTTAATCATATATTCATGTTGACATAGCCACCTGAACAGAGATTTTGTGCATGATCTAATAATGTTAATCCATTATTCCAAATGTGGATTTGTTGTATTTAAAAAATGCATGAGAAACTGGTTTCCCAACAACCATTTTAAATGACTATTCACTTTAGTAAGCCGAAGTATTTTAATTTGTCTCTTTGTGTCAAAAATTAACAGAAATGTAAATGAAATTGAGAACACAGAACTTCCCTTAGTTTTCAGTAAATAAGCATTCTTTTGCAATCTGAGACTCTCTTTGTACAATAAGGTCTTATACACAGTTTACAGACATCCAAAGAAACGATGTATTGCTTTAGCAATACAAAAGTCTGTAGTAGAAGTAGAAATAAAAATGAAGTTGAAATACATATTAGGTTCCTTAAAATTCACTTGGAGGTCTATTATGTTCTGGTGAGAAGGATTGTCAGGAGCTACAGCACATACATCACAAAGCTTTCAAACAAAACATCTTCCACTTCTCCAGGAAATAAATATCAGTTGTACTTTAAAAATTATTTAACAAAGACATTTTATGGCCACCGTATATCAGCACTTATTGCTGTGTAAATGAAAATAACTAATTAATTAATACAGAAGTAATTTTATTACCAAATGGATAGAGGAGATATGAAAAGCCCTAATTAAAAGCATTGTCTGCTCTGCTTTACACTAATGATTCTCTAAGAACCAATGTTGTTTGTGAATTAGCTTAATCACAAAGGAATTAAAGAGAACAAAATTATTTGTGTGAAAATAGTACTCTAAATGCACGGAGGCTAGACAGAAAAAGTGCCCAGAGTCATTTCTATATCTGATCAACTGGCTTGCCTAATCCATTTTACTGTGGATGGTTGGCCTGACATGACTTCAGATTAGTTTAATAGGGATTAAAGTGGCGTGAAGTGTATAAATCTATGAATTTGCAAGTACAAACATGTTTAGGAATTCATTTATCATTAAGGGCAGAAGGAGGGGAGAAAGTTCAAAGTAAAATCTGGATACATTTGTAATCAGAGATGATTCCATGGGAAATTTGGAAAACAACTAAAAACCATGCAATCTGGGTGGCAAATCCTGATGACTTTACTCAGTTTCTCTGTACAAAATCAATTACTGAAGTCAAACAAGAAAGGCCCCAAGATCTGGTGCTTCAAGAATTGATGTGGAAGTTCTTAGGTAAACCTACAAGTCCCGTTGATTACTGCCCAAATAAAGCAGACCTCTGGCATTCAGCTTTCTGAGCTGGCATGAACAGCACATAATGTCTTTGGAGCTAGAGCTGCCAAGAGAAAGGGATCAGAAACGGCCAAATTATGATATCACACCAATAAAACCTCATCGTAGTGACATACATAAAACACTCTGTAAATTGCTTTTTGTAACTTTTAATTTATTAAGAGCTCTTGAACTATGTTTTCATTCTGTGACATGTTTTCATTTACCTCTCATATCCTTCATTAATTTGTTTCCTGTTTGAGAAACAATACCACATTTTTGGCAGTTTGAAACTGCTGAAAAAATATATCATAGCCTACAGGAAGTAGCTTGCCAGAGAATCAGGAGTGTGCGGTATTTTGAATTGCTAGGCTGAATTACAGTGAATTATTTGACTACTCCATTTGCTTAGTATCAAGGTTGAGTCATGATAGCTGCCTGTCATGCTGCTGTTTGCTCATCCCTAAGCCCAAATTCAGAACAGCTTCTGCAGCTGATATTTGGGGCCTTGGAGAGTTTGGAGATGCTGGATTCGTGCTTTGGAGGGTGATGAGTGGACCTGTTTGCGGGGCGGCTTGCAGTGTTAAATAAAACACATCAGACACAGTTTTCCCTGCTAGTTCCAGGAATGGTGGGGACGTACCATCAGCGGACCTAGCTCAGGGTTCAAACATCGACGTCCTGCTGCCTTCCCAGTCGCTGTCTTTCTCTGCCATAAGTTCATAAAGGTGGCTCAGCCATTCTGGGAATGGGACCAAAGGCATAAATGGACAGAGTAAAGGACTAAAATAACTCAATACCACATGATGTAGTGCTGACCCCTCAGGTATCTATCCATAAATCCATTCGAGAAACATTTATGCTTCTCCTATAGCCTGCTCGGCACATTTTTCCAGCTATGCCTGCACAAACAACTGTTCAGCCGTGAGCTGCATAGTTTCTGAAGGGAGCCTGAAACTCTCTCCCAAAAGCTCCTCTTCACCCTTGCCCCTCAAAACATCCTTGCCTAAACTGTAACTGGCTTTATGGTCCATTAGCTAAAAGGCAACTGTTTCAAAGCATTAGGTCTGTAACTTTGAAGAGCAAAGCAGTTAGATCTTGTTACAGGTAGAGTTTGCAGCTATTGAAAATATATAGCACATATGGAACCCTACAGATATTATACCTTTTCACTTTGCTAATACCAATCTCTTTGTGTTACCTGTGATCTAAGTCAGAAAATTTCTTTGACTATTTTCAAGAAACTAGAACAACAGAGAAATGAGGTTAAAAGTAAGGAAATCAGGTACAAAGCTAGCTGAAGTTTCCTTTTCTTTCCAGTCTGCTGTGTAGAACATCGGTCAAGAAGGGAGTTACAATACCTTTGAAGATGACCTTTCAAGGCCAGGCCATTCAGGTAATATTAATATTTCTTACCAGCTCCCGAGTTAAACCCAACGGGCGGGGAAGGGACTGTTTGAATTGAGGGACACTGAATCCAAAGCGGCTTTTGGAATGGGTTGATGGGAAGAGCTTAATCGCACTTGGGAAAGATTTCCCACAGTTCATGTGTCAGACAGGGAGGAAAGATCTTATGAAAGCAACAGGGGCCAAAGGTTTTGTGATGAAAACTGGGGCAGAGAAGAAAAAGCTTATTTTTGTTTCCTTCCAAGATATGACTGGATTTTGACATGAAAAAATATCAGCTTCCTGCTGTGTAGAAAGCTCATACAGTGAGATCAAAGAATAGTGAGTGTCTAGCTGCTAGCTCACATAGATTTTAAAAGCTGGGTATTTGGAATTAAGAAAGTCAAATCCCGGAGCAACACGAAATGAATTAATGCTCAACACTCAGTGCTACTCTACCTAAGAAAGAAAGTTGGATACTGACTTCCCTACGTTCAAGGGCAACCCTGGAGAACTCTGGGGGCTGCGCTTTTGCCATGGTGGGATGTGCTGAACGCCAGCTGAAATCCAGCTATGGCAGGAGTCACTAGAGGGTACTGTAATACACAGTATTATTTCTTGTGCATGAGTGACATTCATTCTTCCTGTCAAAACTGAGGGTTGTCATCTAATTTTTGGGGGGAGAGGCTGATGTAAATAGAAATAACCTTATTATTAAGTCTGTCTTCAACCATCTGGCTAGACTCACTTGCCTGGGTATCAGTCTACTCAAACAGGGCAGTGCCTGCATGCTATTCACTAACATCTTGGAGGACCAATGCAGTCATGGGAAATGAAACTGGAAGAAAACACGTATTTTCCCTAACACTAGTTTCACCTCTAAATACAAACCAGCTTGCAGTACAGTGAAAGCTACCCTCCAATATCTATAGACTATATCTATAGTGTAGATATACACTCAAGAATCAGCCCCCCAGGCAGTCGGTCACTTCCCCAGAAATAACTTGAATAATTTTGATGCTAGGGACTTTCCTGTGCATTGCTATCCTGGGATTTGGAGCAGGTATTTTGCACAGTGCTGTGCGATGCCATTCAGAGTTGAGTCTGAACCTTATGTGGATGTCTCACCTTCTGGCCCACATACCTCCTCATCTCTGAGTCCCTACAGGCACTGCTAGGTGTTCTGGGAAAGGGTGTGAAAAAAGAGGTAATTCACTCCCCTTCTCCTTCCTCTTATTTTAGACTTCCAGTAAGGAGGAGATTTACACACAGGTCCTGGGAGACTTTTATTGCTAGTGGTTAGTTGTACTGCATGAATATATTTTCTTTTCTGAGTGCCTTTCATATATGTACATCTACATAAATATATATATGTATTTAACCACCTTTAAATCTGCATTTTAAGAATTAATTGTAATTCTGCTGTCAGAATGAATGATAAAAAGTGGTTATGTTGCTGTCTAGGAGGTTAGATATTCTTTTTCAGATATGGATAACAAATTCCTGTTTGTGATTATTAACTCAGTCTAGATCATTTGAACTGTTGTCAGAACCAGCTGACATGATATAGTTGTAGCTACTGCATACATGATCCCGGAAGCCTGAATCTGGGTCTCTTCTTCTCCCATTCTTTCTTTTTCATATATGCTGTCTTGATATTTGTCTCATATAGGTATTCATTTCTCATCTCATAGTTTGCAATTTCGGTTCCTTTTTTGGTTGGCAAATTGTTATCAGAGTATTTTTGTTTCCTGCAGATACGGTAATTTTTTACTAAGTAGTCAATGAGTACTTGCTAGTCATAATATGGTTGTTCTGATTATTCATTATTTGTGCTGTGTGAATGATCACTGAAGTCATATGGTTCTTTAATCTTGATAGGACAAGTAAAATAGATACATAAGTAATCACATTTCTGATCTTTACATTATTTCTATACATTTCCAGTGTGGTTTTTTATGTTCCATAAAACTTCATTTTTTTCCAAAATATTCAGATCTTTGAAAATATTTCCAAATATTCTGTCAAATTACTCATATGGTCTTGTAGCCACAAGATTGGACTCTGAATTTGTCTTGTTGAGAATGACGTCTAATCACAGAGCTATTAATTTCTATTTTACTTGAAATACTTGAAAACATCTCAACATTTAACTCACTTCAGTGAATTAAACACAAACAATATTAATTGCAGCAAACAACAAAGTATTATTAAGCACAAATAATAGTGAGGGAAAAATTATGCATAGTATACTAAAATTATTGAAAGTAAGTTTTCAGAACAGTTCCTAGAAATAGCTGTCTATTTTCTGAACTCTTCTAATCACTTTGTCCCAGTGGAAGCTGCCATTTTACTTACAGTCCACAGAGAAGATCCAGGTTTATTATGCAGAACAGGAGTGGGAGAAGGCAGAAGCCTATTCATGTGAGTAAGAAACAAGGGACTTCGAAAGGTGTAGCTCTGCTTTGAAAGTGACTATGTAAAATGACAAGTTCTTCCCCGGTTTTGCTGCTTGTGCGCATTCAGAGTTACATCTGCTGACCTTAGTGACAAAAGTAGTTTTACTGATCTTTAAACTTAGTAACCCTGATGAGCGATACAGACCAAGAGGCTCAGCCACATCCCATTCCTCCCAGTTCACTATCAGTAGGGTAACTCCCTGTACGTCACTCTAAAGTACAGCTGGTCACACCTGTGCATACCCACAGATGGCAATTGGGGTGCTCAGAGACAGTAGGGCTGCTCAAGGATGACTGAGAAAGTAATCTGTCTCTCGGGCTCCTTGGTACCAGCAATAATGTGCAGGAAGGAATAAACCTAGTTTGACTTTCACATTTTAACTTGAGTTTGCCAAAATGAGAGTTGAAAGCAAATTTGCTCTCTCATTTCTTTTTTTTTTTTTTTTTTTTTGGTAAAATTAGCAGATTTGCTATAAAGCTCCTCAAACTATACTCCTATATACAAACTATATGACCAACTCCCCCCCCTGCCCCAATGCAACCCTTTTTTACTTTCCCATATAGAAGTTTGCTGTGCTTCAGGGTAAATGTAGATGCTGAAAAGTGTCATGGGTGAGTCAACACTTTAGGCACAACAGAGCTTTCAAATAAAACCTTCTGAAAAGCAGAAACAGAAGTATTATTCATCTCCTTTTTTTCTTGCTGCCAAATTTGTTTCTCCTTCAAGATCACATTTTTTTTCTAATTTTTCTCATTATTAGAAAAAGGCATGGAAGTAAACTGTCATGTAAGGACAAATACATTGTGTGATAGAAAATGTTTGCTACACTGTTTATCTATCTGTCTATCTATGGCTACATGCAAACAACAACAAAACACTGAGCTAAGCCCAGCTAATTGTCTCCTTGTAGGGGGATTTCGTGATAGCCTAAAACTAGAAGACTTACTACCCTCCATGCTTTCAGTATAGAGAGTTCATTGCTCTTGCTTAATGAAGTAGCTCACTGCTACTTCATATGCCTCCTTCTTTGTGTAATTTAAGACATCTGGTGGTTGCCCTAAATTGTATTAAAGGACCATGGAGCACCTCTGAGCTTTGCTGTGGGAGCCTCTACCATTGCCGAGGCAGCAGCATCATCCTGAGTCATGAGTCATTCTTTCTTCCATGCTCCTGGGGAGTAGAGGGCTCACTGTGTGAACGCTGTATTCTCATACACAAAGACTGAAAAAAATATATATATTCTTTAAAACTGGGTGAGATGTGAAATTGAGATGCTTTGCTGCCCTTTTCCCTCAGGAGCCAGGAGATGAGGGGGTGGGTTTGTACTTGCAACCATCCTTCCAAATCTCAGACTCCCATATGGCTAATATTACTGCTTGTTGTGGCATTGGCTACAGCCTTAGCTCAAACAGGTTTCATTGACTCATCTGCTACCGAATTGTTATGTGACACTGGCTTTCTCTTCTTGGTTGTTTCTTCTTCTTTATTGCTGAACCGTTAATATTTAGCTCATTATATTTGTTACGTGGAAACTTTGAGAAGATTGGCCAAAAGTTTAACAGCTGTAGGCTTTGTGTCTCACTATTAACAGTGCACCTGTGGATTTTATGAGCAGATTGGCCATGTATGTCTTTAGGAGACAAGCCACAAGGAAGTATGACTAACTTACATGTCAGCTGCTTCTTCATGACTCCTTTTTGTAAGTAGGATTTTTTTTTCCTAACAAAGGAACACGATTTATTGTAGAAGAAACAGATATGCAGGATATTTGAATGGCACAAAATACAATAATGACAATGATATAATTTGAAAGTATATAGAGATAATCAGTTTTGACCACCAGATTGCTGTCAAACAGATCACCTTTCATGGACAGTTAAAATAGCTAATATTATCAGTATTTTGGTCTGAAGAGACTAGGGTTATCATTTGTAACATGAAACAAAATCCCTGCAGAGTTGAGCAAATGGGTCTTTTAGAAACTAATAATCACAGTAAGAACAACAAATATTCAATTCATTTGCTGAATTGAACAGGAGAAGCATATTGCTCACAAATACTTATTGGGCTATATTCTATTGTACGTCTGAAATTTCTTATTCCTTCTTCAAGCAATTTAAATTCTTGAAACCATTGCTTTCTTAGCTGGATATAATTGAGCTGAATATAATTAATATAGGACATGAAGTTATTCCCAGTCAGGTTTGGATATCTAAATTGCCCTATGGTTAAGGCAGCCAAAGTAGACTCACCTTACAGTCAGTAGAGAGAAAAAGGTGTTTTTAGGTTACACACATCTGATCTACTTTAGGTGGCTGCTTTAGGATGAGATGAATAGTGCCCTAGACTCTCCTGTCTATATTGCCTAGATGCCATTTGACTGAAAGGGAGACAAGGGTAACTAGCTTGTCTATAGCTATGCAGATGAGTCCCTCTTCTTTTTATTCTAAATAGCATAATTAGTTGATGCTTGTTAGATGCTTTCAACCTGAAAATGCTGTGTATGGGCTTGTTCTACTCCTCCCCTATGAGGATGCATGCAAAATATGTATGGATTTAACAATGATTTGTTTTGAGGGAACAATTAAGAAAAAGCATATGGGGTGTCCAATGCTCTGGAAGAAGCTGAGTTAAAGAAGTTTTAGAAAATTTTGTATATGCAATCTCCATATATGCATCGTCAACAGCTTATTACAGTTTTTCCATACCACAAGATCTAGGCTTTCTGCCAGAGCACTCTTTGGGTATGTTTAGTATGCAGCACCTGGAAGTACTTCCGAGATCACGGATCAAGTTGTGTATCCCAATGCCACCCTCATTTTGAGGGGTCAAATTTGGATATATACACTTCTCTCTTCCTCAGTTCCTTCTTTATTGGGGGAGGAAACCTGGCCACATGAAGTGGGGAGAAGTCATGACAGTTTGGCTAGGGAAGGACTGGGATCTAGGCAATTTGGGCTGGTGCATGTATCTAACAGTTTAGACATATGCTATGTGACAAATGATATTTAAGGAGTGTAGCACATCTCAGTGCAGCAGGTCAACTCTTGCTTTTTACTTACTGATCTTCTAGTGTTAAGTTCAAATAATAGGGACTGGATTCAAACTGCCTCCTATTTTGCTGATAATGAGTTGTGGGGAGATTTCTTCACTAAACCATTTAGGCACCCCTTCCTTTGCTGCCTATAGTGCACACGTGCAACATTATGTCACACAGGACAATAAATACAATTTAAATGGTCACATTTTCCCTGTGTTCTCCTGAGAGTGTATTTCACAGGTTCTGCTGTTGCTTTCCATTTTGTGACTGACAAAGGCGTGGGAAATGCTCACTTATTCTCCCCTATTTAAGGCGTAGTAGCAGTAACAAACGAGTCACTAGAAGCAGCAGCAGAAGGAGAGAGAGCTCCCCTGGGATCAGACTGCATGTGACCGAAGGCACTGGGACCCTTTCTGTTTACTTGAAATGGAACTATCCTAGTCTTTGAGGCAATGAAGTACCTTATGTCTCCCTTAATCACTTACATGTGAGATAATTGTAGCTGGAGGGAACTGTGTGCAATTGTTCTCAGAATCACAGAATCGTATAGGTTGGAAAAGACCTTTAAGATCATCAAGTCCAACTGTTAACCTAATGCTACCAAGACCACCACTATACTATGTCCCTAAGCACCTCATCCAAACGTCTTTTAAATACTTCCAGGGATGGCAACTCAACCACTTCCCTGGGCAGCCTGTTCCAATGCTTGATAACCCTTTCAGTGAAGTAAAATTTCCCTAATATCCAGTCTAAACCTCCCCTGGTGCAACTTGAGGCCATTTCCTCTCATCCTATTGCTTGTTACCTGGGAGAAGAGACCGACCCCCACCTCTCTACAACCTCCTTTCAGGGAGTTGTAGAGAGCAATAAGGTCTCCCCTCAACCTCCTTTTCTCCAGGCTAAACAACCCCAGTTCCCTCAGCCACTCCTCATCAGACTTGTGCTCCAGACCCTTCACCAGCTTCGTTGCCCTTCTCTGGACACGCTCCAGCACCTCAATGTCTCTCTTGTAGTGAGGGGCCCAACACTGAACACAGTATTCGAGGTGCGGCCTCACCAGTGCCGAGTACAGGGGCACGATCACTTCCCTAGTCCTGCTGGCCACACTATTTCTGATACAAGCCAGGATGCCATTGGCTTTCTTGGCCACCTGGGCACGCTGCTGGCTCATATTCAGCTGGCTGTCAACCAACATCCCCAGGTCCTTCTCTGCTGGGCAGCTTTCCAGCCACTCTTCCCCAAGCCTGTAGCGTTGCATGGGGTTGCTGTGGCCCAAGTGCAGGACCTTGCACTTGGCCTTGTTGAACCTCATACAACTGGCCCCGGCCCATCGATCCAGCCTGTCCAGGTCCCTCTGTAGAGCCTTCCTACCCTCAAGCAGGTCAACACTCCCGCACAGCTTGGTGTCATCTGCAAACTTACTGAGGGTGCACTTGATCCCTTCATCCAGATCATTGATAAAGATATTAAACAGAACTGGCCCCAACACAGAGCCCTGGGGAACACCGCTTGTGACCGGCCACCAACTGGAGTAAACTCCATCCACCACCACTCTTTGGGCCCAGCCATCCAGCCAGTTCTTTACCCAGCGAAGAGTACACCCGTCCAAGCCATGAGCAGCCAGTTTCTCCAGGACAATGCTGTGGGAAACCGTGTCAAAGGCTTTACTGAAGTCCAGATAGACAACATCCACAGCCTTTCCCTCATCCACTAGGCGGGTCACCTTGTCGTAGAAGGAGATCAGGTTGGTCAAGCAGGACCTGCCTTTCCTGAACCCATGCTGGCTGGGCTTGATCCCTTGGTTATTCTCTACATGCCGGGTGATGGCACTCAGGATGATCTGCTCCATCAGCTTCCCTGGTACCGAGGTCAGGCTGACAGGCCTGTAGTTCCCCGGGTCCTCCTTCCGCCCCTTCTTGAAGATGGGTGTCACATTCACTAATCTCCAGTCAGCTGGGACCTTCCCAGTTAGCCAGGACTGCTGATAAATGATGGAAAGGGGCTTGGTGAGCACTTCTGCCAGTTCCTTCAGTACTCTTGGGTGGATCTCATCAGGCCCCATAGACTTGTGAATGTCTAAGTGGTGCAGCAGGTCACTAACCATTTCCCCCTGGATTATGGGGGCTCCATTCTGGTCCCCGTCCCTACCTTCCAACTCCGGGGGCTGGGTACCCAGAGAACAATTGGCCCTGCTATTAAAGACTGAGGCAAAGAAGGCATTAAGTACCTCAGCCTTTTCCTCATCCTTGGTCACTGTGTTCCCTCCCCTGTCTACTAGGGGCTGGAGATTCTCCTTAGCTCTCCTTTTGCTGCTAATGTATTTGAAGAAGTATTTTTTGTTGTCTTTTACAGCAGCTCCAGATTGAGCTCTAGCTCAGCTTTGGCCCTTCTAATTTTCTCCCTGCACAGCCTTGCTACACCTTTGTAGTCCTCCTGAGTTGCCTGCCCCTTCTTCCAGAGGTCGTAGACTCTCCTCTTTTTCCTGAGTTCGAGCCAGAGCTCTCTAGTCAGCCAGGCCAGTCTTCTTTCCCGCCGGCTCATCTTTCGGCATGTGGGGACAGCCTGCTCTTGTGCCTTTAGGGCTTCCTCCTTAAAGAATGTCCAGCTTTCCTGGACTCCTTTGCCCGTTAGGGCTGCCTTCCAGGGGATTCTGTCGACCAGGCCCCTAAACAGGCCAAAGTCTGCCCTCCGGAAGTCTAAGGTGGCAGTTCTGCTGACCCCCCTTGCCGCTTCTCCAAGAATCAAAAACTCTATCATTTTGTGATCACTCTGCCCAAGACGGCCTCCAACCATCGCATGGCTCACAAGTTCTTCTCTGTTTGTGAACAAGAGGTCCAGCGGGGCACCTTCCCTAGTTGGCTCACTCACCAGCTGTGTCAGGAAGTTATCTGCTACACACTCCAGGAACCTCCTAGACTGTTTCCTCTCTGCTGTATTGTATTTCCAGCAGACATCCGGTAGGTTGAAGTCCCCCACAAGAACAAGGGCTAGCGATCGTGAGGCTTCTCCCAGCTGCTTATAGAATAGTTCGTCAGTCTCCTCATCCTGGTTGGGAGGTCTGTAACAGACTCCCACCACACTATCTGCCTTGTTGGCCTTCCCCCTGATTCTTACCCATAGACACTCCACCCTATCGTCACCATCATTAAGCTCTAAACTATCCAAACACTCCCTAACGTACAGGGCTACCCCACCACTCTTCTGCCTTGCCTATCCCTCCTGAAGAGTTTATAGCCATCCATCACCGCGCTCCAGTTGTGCAAGTCATCCCACCACGTTTCTGTGATGGCAACCATATCACAGTTTTCCTGGTGTACAATGGCTTCCAGCTCCTCCTGCTTGTTGCCCATGCTGCGTGCATTGGTGTAGAGGCACTTCATCTGGGCTGTCGTCCGTGTTTCCTTCATAGAAGAACACCCCTTGTGTGTTTGAGGCGTTTCACTGGTATTTCCCTCTTGGCTCCTATTGCCTCAGTATCCCCTAGCTCAACTCTGTTCAACTTCGGCTGTGCCCCAGCGTACCCCGCACATCTCAGAGACACAGGCCGAGTGCCCTCGCTGGCACCTGCTCCCTCTAACCGTGGCACGTCATCCCTCAGCTTCCCTCGGGCAAGCCTGATATTTTCCCCCTCCCCCTTCGAGTCTAGTTTAAAGCTCTGTCAATGAGCCCTGCAAGCTCCTGAGCAAAGATTCTCTTTCCCCTTTGAGAAAGATGAATCCCATCAGATGCCAGCAAACCTGGTGCTGTGTAGGCCATCCCGTTATCAAAAAAACCAAAATTGTGGCGATGACACCAGCCACAGGGCCACGAGTTGACAAGGATCTCAGCTGTCAAGGATCATATAATATTTAGAGGGAATCTCACAGAACATTTCAGGGGGAACAAAAATGCTTCAGATAGGTAGACTCTGATCGTGACATGCAATCTAGACTTACTTTGCCATTTAGATGTAGGATTCAAAATCCACATCTTATTTCCTTGGCGTGCCTTTGTCTTCCTCCCTTTCTTTGCAGTCTTTCTGAGTTAATTGCAGTTCTGGGGCCAGTGCCTAAAGCTCTCTACAAAGGCTCTGTTGTTGTTGCCCACTGAGGCCTGGGATGCCTAAAAGATTATCACTTAAATAAGGTACCTTTTATTACGGTCAGTCCTGCAACTAAGATGGTGTTGCATGCAAAACTGCATGTTGACTTCATAAGCTGTAGGAGACATATAGTAAAATATTGTGTGCTGAAACAATTTTCCCAACTGTTCTCAAAGCAAGGCTCATTGCACAAGAAGCAGAAGGCATCACATTACTTCTAAATTATATGGCATCTTATCGTAAAATGTTATGCACCAAATCTCTGTGTACTACTATTATTAAGCCAAGTGCTACTAAAAATAATTATGTGTGTATTCTATTCATGGCAGAACATGCAAGTAACAAACTATACTGCCAGAATTCCTGATGGAAAAAGGTATTTCGTATATATACCTGTGTTGTTCTTACTCAGAGGTAGCCACTATGTAACCTTATTCTATCATTATGCAATATTTACCTCTGTATTACTTATATATTCATATACTAATCCTCTGCCTCATGCTTTCTTTATTTAATTAGTACTGTTTTTTTCCTGATGGGTATTCCTAGAACTGGAAAATCAGCATTTAAAAACTTCACATGCTTAACAGAGTTTGGTTTTGCTCTCACGCTACAGTCTGGACCAGGGGATCTCGCTTAGGATCACAAGATCACGAGAGGTATGAAAACAATGTAGCCATATTCAGTGCCTACCTGCTCTTACCCCACCTGCAGTACCTCTGGGACTTCTTTTTCCCCACGGAGGCAGGCATAGGGTGCTTGGCAGCACTGCCCACCGACCCCAGGCTATGGGTGCTGAATTTGCAGTGCTTGGAGAGGGCGCTTGCACGTAGACCATCACCCTGGCCTGGAAACCTGGTGGCCAGACACAAGCAGGCCCTGAGGTTTGTGAAGCTTGCTGCTGACAGGGCTTGCTCCAGCAACTGGAGGCAAAGATGGGTATGATAAAGCAGAGCGTTGGAGATGGGTGTGGGACCTGGTACAGCCTTTTGCACATTGTGTATTTCATACTTGCAGCTTTATTAAAAACAAGGGAGCAAGAGTACTGCCTGCCAGCTGAAAACCCCCATGAGCTGCATTTGCAGGAAATGAAGAAGCTGCATTTGCACATCTGAAGGCAGGAACAGACTTTCTGTTTTGAAGGCTGAGAACTTTAAGGCATGGTGGCATCTGTACCTTCCACCTAAGGCTGAACAAATTGTCTGCACAGGTCAATAGGAAGCCAGCCAGACACAGAACAAATTTAGGCAGTGCTCTCTGGCGCACAATCATGAGCAGCCCAGGATGGTCTAGTCAGTGATATTACAGGAGCTCAGGTTTCTAGGCTGGCTGTCATTTCTCTAGTCACATTTCTCATCACTTATCAGGGATATTGGCCACAGTATCTAGATCCCAACCTGGAAATGCACTGTATGTTCTGAAATCCCACTTTCTTATACTGAAATCTCTGGTGATTACCAAATTTTGTGGATGCCAAGGGAATTGCCATGCCATTGCAATTGATTTAAAGATAAGTGTCAGATATGAGTCAGCCCAGTTTTATTATTAACCACATTCTACCTTTTGCTTTGAGAGCAAAAAATATGAATGTAAATCATCTTCTTTTGTCCATATGGGTTTTCCACAGAGGAATAATTAGTTCCTTCCTTCCAGTAGTCACCTTCATGACATGCCAGGCTTCAGATGAAGCTGCTTCTGGGAGGAGAAGCTGGTGAGGTAGCAGGCAGGGAGCACAGTGTGCCCAGGGAGCACTAAGAGGGCGTGCTGGTCTTGGCTGGGATAGAGTTAATTTTCTTTATAGCAGCTGGTATGGGGCTATGTTTTGGATTTGCCCTGAAAACAGTGTTGATAACACACTGATGTTTTAGTTGTTGCTGCACTAGTCAAGGCCTTTTCAGCTTCCCATGCTTTGCCAGGTGCAGAAGAAGTTGAGAGGGGACACAGACAGGACAGCTGATCCAAACTGACCAAAGTGCTATTCCATACCACATGACGTCATGCTCAGCATATAAAGCTGGGGAAGAAGAAGGAAGAGGGGGGACATTTGGAGTGATGGCGTTTTTCTTCCCAAGTAACCATTACGCATGATGGAGCCCTGCTTTCCTGGAGATGACTGAACACCTGCCTGCCCATGGGAAGTAGTGAATGAATTCCTTATTTTGCTTTGCTTGTGTGCGCGGCTTTTGCTTTACTTATTAAACTGTCCTTATCTCAACCCATGAATTTTCTCATTTTTACTTTTCTGATTCTCTCCGCCATCCCATGGAGGGGGAGTGAGCGAGCAGCTGCGTGGGTCTTAGTTGCCAGCTGGGGTTAAACCACAACAGAGGGGAAGTCTTCTGTAATGGGGTGGGAAACCAGAGGCTGATCCCAGACTTGGGCATTGCTGGCTGCTTTATGAGGAACTGTAACTGCTCTTTTATCAAACTTAGTTTCAATAATCTCCAATGGTATTTTGCTTTTAATGAGAGTCTTGCAGAGTGTGGTTCATTCAGGCTCTGTCCTCTCTTTTCCTTAGTTTGTCTGGGCTACTCTTTCTTTTAGGTCCTTGAGTCAATTTAAAAACAACTTCTTGGCACATTTTCATTTGATAACTGCTTACAGAATATACTTTAGCCCACCTTAATCTAACTCCAACTGTATTCATAGAGACATTTCCAGTACAACAACTGATGTTTTGTTGTGAACATCGATGTCTATGTACATGAAGCAATTAGACAACCATGATTTGCTGGGCCTTCGTCACTCTGTTATTCGCGGAGATGCCTTCTCTTGGTGGCTTAAGTCTGTGCTTGTTCTTCATGCTAGTGCTATTTTCTGTTTATATATACAACTATTCAAATGATGAAGTGAAGCAATCACAAATACAACACTTTTAATGCAGTGCTGGTTGGTTTCTTTTTTAACCACAGGGAAGTGTACAGATGAAGGCATGCTGTTTAATGTAATTATGAAACAGATAGCTGCTACATAATGTGTTAATGTTTCCCCCTTATTAAATGCTGACTTTAATTAAATGAACTCTTTACCTAAGAGAAGCAAATTGATTTTGTGATTCAGATATTGTCAATAAAATCATTATGACTGGTGAGATCAGATGTTAATAATTAAGAACAAGTGTAAAGTTATAAATTCAAGACCATTAGTTGTCAACTAATGGACAATCAGAAGAGCAAGGTTTACCAAGAGATTAATTCACAAATTAACCATTTATCTGCCAATTTTGTTACTATGATTTTTGTTATCATTATTACTATTCCTACTAAGACATACAATGTAGTGAGGAAATAGTTTATCATCAGGTCGGCCAATTCATTGCTAATAATACCAAAAATTGGGGTTCAGAGCTAACATCCTAAAGTGATGGTTAAATACACACACATTTTTATATAAAATAAACCCAAACATATGGGAAAATTTGTGCTTTCTTACTGAACTAAACCCAGCTATTCTGTTTTTCCTACATGTGTATCAGTTGAAGTCAGACTTATACTTGGGGAGAAAACAGTGTAAGGTCACCAGCTGGGAGCTTGGCACTTTCTGAGGTTGTGATCATTGTTTTGGGGACATAGTCTGAAATAGGTTAAAGAAGCTTCACTTCCAACAAGGTCTAAGCATTGAAAAATAGGCATAGCAGCTGACAGCTAAAGATTGGCCTTCAAAGTTTCTTCTGTAAGACTTTTTTCCATATATTATTAATCTATTAGAATTGGCCTATGTAGTAAATGGCATTACATATATAAGATTAAAAAAGAAGCAAATTTACATTGCACTTTACATCAGGATAGATATGACATAGTCTGCTGAAGAAAGTTGTATGATTTCTTAAGCTTCCATTTTAGTTTATTAGCTTAGGTCTGTCAAGGTTTTACATGTCTGTGTTTCTGGCTATCCATTTTCAGAACTGCTCCTGTCTCAGCTACTGACCGGGTAAACTCAAACACAGGGCTGCCAAACACAGAGCTATGGTTACCACTCATCCTGCCAGACTTCATTAGTCTTCTTGTACATTTGTCTAGGAAAATATCTACCTATCTGTTTTGATTTACTGCTGAAAGATGAATAGTTTCATTTTAAGTCTATAATTATTTCATGACCTGTGTTCAGAAAAGAGGCCAACCTTTTTTATTTCTTTGTTTTCTTTTAAGGACTCCTGTCTGACTTCAATACAGACATTAGGATGGACTTTTTATGCTACACATAAGAGACATAGGTGGACTTCTTATATTAAGAAGCACTTAACACAAAATTTTGGACATTTTTTAGTTTGCTTGCAATAGACCATACATCACAGAGAATATCCAAAAGGGATGTCTTTCAGCATCAGAGGTCATGGTTTGGTTTCTGACCAGCTGGTCAGCTGTCCTCCTCAGCAGAGAACATCCGCAGAAGGAAGATGGGTGGGTGGATATGAGGAAAAAAATCTATGAAAAATGCCACCAAAACTTGTTTGGTTTTGTTAGTAAGTAGTCATTTAAATTTGTTTCATTTAGAATTTAAAGACCCTCTGGCATAGTTCAAGAAATTTAAAAAAAAAAATTGTAGAAAAGGGTTCATCTGTAAAAGTTTGTAATTTAATCCAACATGATGGCTTCAAATGTCATTCATGATGTGGAAATCTTTGAGGTTTGATTTCTGTTTAGGCAGCTGGAGTTTTGTTGGATAATTCGGACTTCAGCATCCTGCTCACATTCTATTCTAAGCTGTTTCACACTGAATTTCTTTCACTGTCTGCCTAGCTTAAAGAGCAGTTGTTAAAGGGCTTCTCAGTGCATTTCTACAGCACCTGATAGAACATATCCCATTGATATGTTTAGGCTGACCTTTGAAAGCCTTCAATCACAGCAGAAACTGCAACAAGGAAACTACATTAATAAAAATAGCACTTTTATGCTAATTGATTCCAGACAGTACAACAGCTCCTAGTGTGAATGAGAAGCGAGGAGCCCACTGGCAAATAGGAGTTTTAGAGCAGGAAGCAACAATAGCTAAGTCAATCCAGGAAGCACAGGACAAAGAAAGGCAATCAAAATTATGTGATTTTTTTTCTACCTTCCAAGTCCTCCACCGGTGGCAAAATTGCACGACTGCACTTTGATTTGTACGCTGCATGGTTCTCCCTCTCATAAAGCTGAGATGTCTACAATGCCGCTGTGTTGTCCAAAGGCCTTGACAAAGTCACAGTGGCAGCTGGGGATGATCAGGGCATCCTTCCTGATTAGCTCGTGTGGAGATCCCCATGGCAGTCACACCTGCTGTACGTATTCCCCAGTTTACTTCCTCGAGGATACCAAGGAGCCATCCCCTTGGTTGCTGGAGAGCAAAGTCAAGCACTTCCAGCCTCACACTGTTGTGCTAGGAAATTTTTGCAGCAGAGGGTATTGATGATACTGTAGGAAGAGATTGGAACAGGATTGAGAAGCAATAAATCTGTCCCACAATCCGTTGATCATATCTATGGTGCAGAACGAGTCTTGCAACTCTTTCAAGGGCAAGCAAGATTTGCCTAGGGGGAGCCACTTTGTTGACAAAGCAGCCAGAAAGTAATTTCAGTGCAAGGAGACACCTTGTGCAGCTGCCTGTTTTTGCAGGTCTAAGGCCAGCCTTTGTGGCTTTGAAAAATGTGATAGAGTAGCAGCCCAATTGCTGTGATGCTAATAATTCAGCTATGTTTTTAACATAATCTGCATTGTCTGGTTTTGCCTCTGACTGTGTTTGTATTACAGGAATATTCCAGCAAATTAATTCAGTGGAAGGAGTGTTTGCCAGAGTACTGAAAATAAAGGTGGAAAGTTCATTTTTAAATTCAGGTGCACTAATTTTTGCTGGGATTTTAGTTCTAAGTTTTTAAGTCATTGCAATAAAGACAGAGAATGGACCATTTTGGCCAGAAAAACCATCTATTTAGATGATATTAACACCCACAATGTGGCGGGTGCTGTGTATTTTTATAAAGCTTTATATATATGAAGCTCTTCATATACAAATATATATATTTGTATATAAAGTTTATTCCAAACCTAATAGCCTTTTACATAGTAGGTATATTCAAGAAAAATACCTGGAAAACTAACAAATTAAGAAAAATAGAGAAACTCATGAAAGATACTTGTTTTAAATTGATGGTTACATTTTTTGTATTATCATCAGCAGGGTTCAGAGCCAGCCAGATTTTTCTGCAACGTTCTGTTTTTACGGGGGTTTTTTGTTTATATTTTGTTAGATTTTTTTCTTCATGTCCCTTCCTTTTGAGTTTCAATTAATCACTGCATTCCCAAGGGAAGCTGACAACCATTTTGTTTTCTAGGGAACATCTCTTTCACCAGTGGTCCCTGCCCAGTTCTTAGATCCCACTCCAAATTAGTTTTGCTGTTGTTTATTTTACAGGTAGAAATGGGCAACTGCTAAACTGCTGGTATATTTGTTGTTTCATAACTTTGTCTTCAGGTAAAAATTTACCTGCTGCAGTTTAGCGTAGGATTGAATTATGCACTTCTATAACTAGGTTGCAAGCGACCATTGACATGTCTGGCCTCCATATTTTTGAAAAGGAAAAGGCATCTCTCCAGTTCAAAAATCCAATATTAAGTCTTTACATCTGTGACTGAACACAGGGCATACTTTTCAGTTAGCTTCATCAGGAATTATATTTTTAGAAATACCATATATCTTTATGGAAGTAGAAGGATGGACTCCATGTTTTAGATTGAAACCCAAGTACTAAATCATGCTTGAAGATGTATCTGATTAATACTTGTCACCTGAAGCTTCCTCACTCCAGTCTGATATACTACCTTGTCATTCCCCTCCAGATCCTTGTTCCTGCATGATTTAGGCCATGTTTAATCTTAAGCTAGCTTACAGTCTGAGAGAACAGGTGGAAGACGGGAGTAACACTCAAGCTAACGGTCTTCTGGTGACAAAGGTAGAAGCAGCCTGAAATAGCACAACTCACTGTGTGTTGCTGTGCTGCTTTGTCGTGTTGGCTTACTCTCATTGGCCTCATCTGAGGAACAAGACTGTGGTACAGTAATAGTAGCTGCCTCTTGCGGTGGAGATGAACCTTCAGATAATGCCTTTCAAGTTGCAAAAACATGGGGTCAGCTTTTAAAGGCATTTAAGCCTGCCAAGATTTGGACAGGCAGAAATGAGATTTTAAAAATTCATAGGTACCTCATTTAGATATTTAGAAGCTTTTGAAAAGTCCACTTATGGTCTGCCTACCCAAATACACCTTAAAAGTCAGGTCCTTAAGGCAGGACAGACTACTGTTTGCAAACAATTGGTTTCTCAAATGCTAATTTTTTCCTCCTTTTGTACGTTATCCAGAAATATGGCCCTTTTTAACAACAGCAAAAAAGCAATAAAATCATTTAAAATAGGTTGGCGAGCAGTTTTGTGGACCTTTTTGAGTTATGAATTGCCATTTGTCAGCTGTTTGTAGTAAATATTTAGTTGACTCTTTGATGTAGGGTTGGTGTTTGGCTTCCTAAATCACAAGTTCTGCATTATTTTCCTGGAATGGATGATGTAACTTTATAAATGACTTCTGTTTCTTTCCATAATGAATTTTCAACATATAATACTTTTTGTTTGTTTTGTTTAAAAGGACTTCAGTAAGTGGGGCTTAAATTAGCTGTTTGGGATCAGTTGTACAGACAGCACTTTAGTCGTTCAAATACTAGTAAAATCTCATTAGGAAAGGGATAGGGACAAAGTGATTTTAAACCTTTTTCCTTTCTTTTGTTAAATGTTTTACATTTTATGGTTTGTGACTACCTTTATCAGTTCTGTACAAACATTAACTAATTAGTCTCCAGAGACTGATGAGAAACCGGTAAGCCTGGTGCTCGTCATCCAGTTTTACAGTGGGAAACACCTGGACAAAAGGCACACAGAGGTCCTACACTGAAGGAACTGCAGGGACAGGTTGCGCCTGTGGTAACTAGTGCCATACCTGTCCAGGTCAGGCTGCCATGCTGTTGTATGGTGCATGACATGCTCCCAGTAGTCTCTGATAACGTACAGTCATGTAGAAATGTTCTGCTGAGAGTCTTTAAATTTTCTTCTCAGTGTGTTAACTTCCCACATTTTTGGAAACTGGTCAGAAGACAGTAATTCTCATCCTTGAAAATTAAAGATGTTTTATTATTTTAAAAATAGTCTTTTAACGGATCAGAAAGCATAACCTCTTTTTACATTGCACGTAGAGAAGATAAATCATTGGATGCCTTAATTTATAAGTACCCATTATATTCCAGCTTCATTGCCAGTATCTATTTACACATTTCCCACAAAGAAATTAAAATAGAAGAACATATTGTTCCCCAGACTTGTTGATTGACTTACTGATTTATGAGCTTGGTTTCTGAGACTCAACCAGAGCCTTTCCCACTGCACCACACTAAGAGTCATGAAAATAATGGAACAGAAATACCACATGGCTAAACCATGCATGCTTTCTGTTTAAGCAACGTCAGGCTGACCTTGAAATATCTGAATCTCCAAACCTTGAAATCTCCAGCAAACCACACAGGAAATAGTTGCTCTACACCAACCAAGACATAGAAGAAAACCGGTGTTAAAAGGAACCATCCATTTATTTTTCTTTCAGCACTAACAATTAAATTAACTTAAACATAGTACAGCATTGACAAAATGTATGCTGACATTGAATATTTTGAATTTAAATTTCATGGTAAAGTAATCTTCAGGTCCTACTCTGCTTTCAGGCACATTGGAGGAAACGTACAGTGCAATTCATCCTGTTTCCTTTGCCTACTGCATGAACACCATTCCAGGCCATGTCTTGTCTTTTTTTTTTTTCTCCTTTTTTTTTTTTTTTTTTTTTTGTACTTAGCAGTGTGTACTTTTACTATATAGGTTTTCCTGCAGGTAATGCCTGTTTATTTTTAGCACAGCTAATGGTGTGCTTACTTACAACATAACAGCCCTGCCTTCTGAATAAGGGGAATGACTCACATTCATTAAAATGAATCTTGATACATTTGGCTACTCATACAAAACAGAGGTGCATAATGTGGGGGAATTAGAGGACACAGAATTCATTAATCCATGAGGTGGCAGTGATGCCAAGCAGAGACAGGCATAAATTTCTCATATGTGTCTTGGTGACAAAGTGATTGTTTTGGGGAAAAAGAAAAGAAGCCTGAAATTTGTGAACATTTAACTCTTGGAGGGAGATGTTCCACAGGTTGAAAAGAAAAAATGGATTGTGAAAATCAAGCTGATAGAGATTTTTAGGAAGAACATTCATGTGACATCTCTGTATTTTTAATTTCATTTTGAATTTTGGTAATCCTTCAGACTGTTTTGATTTAGTAATTTCTTTCCTTTGGAATGATTTTGCCTAGCAAAATTTGTGCTGGTCCACAGGCAGAGAACAAAAACCATTATATGAGTAGCAGCAAGAGGTGACATCAGCTTTATGCTACGTGGTGATCTTGATTCTGTGTGGGCTGCTGCAAGTCAGCCCCTTCTGTTTAAAATAATGGTGTGGCCAATAGAAATAGTTGCTGATGTTGATACTTGGGGAAAGCAGAGGAAGGGACAGAGAGAGCAAGTTCTCTATGTAACTTTTATCTAAGAAAAACACAGCTCTCGATGCAGCATTTCTTTTAGGACCAACCACCCACTGCTTCAAGAGGAGTTTGCAATGTGCAAGGGAGATGAAAGTGGTCCAGCATTTTGAAACTCGGATGCTTTCCATAATGCTAGTCCTTCAAGTCTGTGTTAGTGTGGGAGAGGGTCATCTCCACACACTGGTGGTTGTATGACATCTACTGAAACAGAACGTTTGCTTCAGTTAACTTTTATGCCAAACACATGGTATTTTATAAAGACATCTTGCCTGTGTAGCCCTCTCACGTCCTCCAGTAGCTATGACAATATGTTCAGTGTTGATATATTTTAATATAGACAAAATAATACATAATCACTAATAATTTGCATGTAAGTAGCACGTTTTATGCAGTGTCTGGTAGGCATATTACTGATTTGAATTGACTGGGTTTCCCAAGTCTTTTTTGAGACAAGTAAGTGAAAGCTGACATTTACAAAGTTGCAGGCTTGAAGTTAGACAACTAAATCTGTACTGAAAGCTCAGAAAGAGCATTCCCGTATTAAAAAATTCTGAGTCCCTGCAGTTTCCAATACCTACAGTATTATGCAAGTCATACAGCAAGTAAACAATACAGACAGAAAAGGTGTGAGGGAAAAGCCCTCATGCTCAGATCCAAGTCACTTCCACACATATCCACAATAATTATAACTCAAGAGCATGATACCTCACAGGTCCCACTGATTTCCTTTCGGACTCCACTGCTGCCATCTCAGACCTGCTACAAGGGTCACAAACATTGAGTCCTCAAGCATTCAAGTAGTTTGTGGAAGAAATTTTCCAGCTTGAGATTTTGGGATGTAGTAACAACTTTGGAAATCTCCATTTGATCTTTGTGCCCCGATGCATCTGCAGATACAGCCTTGATGGGATGGCTATGCAGGAAAAAGGCATCCGTTGTGGACAAAAACCACCCCTGCTCTTTTGTACTTCCCTGCACTACAGAGAAAGGCAAAGCTGAGGAAGAACAGGCTGAGTGTAAGCTATGTAGCAGCATGGTGACACTGGTGGTGAGCTCTGAGATGTGGAAGTCACTTCTGCTGTGGATAATGCTGAACCCAACTCTTGCAGCTTTCCCATTGCTGCCCAAGATTTACCTCTGGAGCTTGCAATTTACTCAATTTCTAATGGCCAACCTTAGGTCAGGGTGCTTCTGACCTAACAAATACATAGGGAGTGACATATAACTCAGCGTCTTCAAAGTCTCCTTTATCCTGAAGGATAATTGTTTTTATTATTTTAGATTATGTAATAATGCCAAGACACTGCAGTAATGGATCCCCTAAAACACACACACTGTAATAATGATTCCCTTCTATTATGTCTCTCTAGGATGCTTAAACTAATAATCTCTGGAAAGCTTTCCCTGCACCAGATGCAGCTAGCGAATGTTTCTATTGTTATGCCCCACACTACCAGCATCTAATCCATGAAGCCAGGAAAGACTGTCCAGAGAAGAAGCAAATCAGCATTGATCACTGAGGGACTAATTTCCAACAGCGTGGATAAATCCCCGCTCTCTCTCCTAATGTTCTTCCTGGCCCAAGGCACCCTGACGAACCACTGGCCTCCCTCCAACCTGCTGCGAAAGGAAATCAGAATCACAGTGAGATGATTGAAGGTAATAGTCTCATCCATTGCACCCAGACTGCTTAATTTTATTGAAAAGCCCAACACCATCTCCCACTGCCAAATCTGTCCTGCTGAGATATACATGAGCTGAAGTTGAGTCTGATCATGTGTCAAGGACAATAGCAAATCTGCTTCAACTGAGACCGTGAAATATCAGGAGTTGGCTGGGAATTGAGTTAGGTCCATCTTCCCTTTCTGATGCACTCACACCAAGAGCAGGTCCCTTCATTTCGGCGTTAGCCTCTGTGGCAGACATGATGCCTGTGCCAAAAGTTATCTTGGGAAAGAGGAGCCATACAGACCAATTTGCCTCCAAAGCGTTGAGCAGGTGATGGCTACGACTTGAGAAAATATTACATCTGTTCTTCCAGCTTTGTCTGCAGTGGCTGGGCCGGTGCTGGATGCCCTGGAAACGGGTGAGGGTTCCTGGTGTGGGAGGAGGCTCTCCGTGACATTGCTGAAATGGGTGCTGCAGAACAGGTGCACCCCATCGGCTCTTCAAATGTGTGCAGCAGAAAGACACACAGAAAGACAACATTATGGATAGATGTTATCCCAAGGAGTCCACTTCTTCATTTTGGCCCTAGCATCATTACGTGTGATTTGCAAACTAGGGATTTCCAGGAAATTACATGCTAGAAGTCCTTCATCTCTGCATATGAAACCAAGAACAAGCTTTTTGTAACAGGACAAAATGCTTTTTTTAAGTGCTAGAGCAGGAACTGCCCTTCATTTGTAACTCACTTCATTCTAATAAATTCATGCCACTTTTTGTGAGACGGTGTTTGACCCTTTCTTTTTTTCTTGGGTTTGGCTCTGTGTCTTTAGAAATTTTGGGAGTGTAAGGCTTTTCTTTTTTCTTTTCTTTTTCCTTTATTTTTCTTTCCTGAGCAGCATGTAAGAATCTGTGTCTAGCTCAAGGATAATTTTTAAAATAAATTCTGGATGAATTCTCTGACCTTTATGAGTATATTGGAAAGCAGAAAGTCCTCTGAACAATGTTGTTTGACTAAAAGACTGATATTTCAGTGAAGCTGAAAGAAAGCTAGACACTTACGACTATAACAGCAACCGTAGTCATACTAGCAAGAATTATAAGGTCATCAGTCCTCAAGCTATGAGGCCGTCCCAGAAGATTCTACCATTTCTAACTCTCTTACCAAAACCACTATAGAATAGAATAGAATAGAATAGAATAGAATAGAATAGAATAGAATAGAATAGAATAGAATAGAATAGAATAGAATAGATAGATATACCTAAAAACATATGGAAAGAGGAATTTGGATAAAACTGCATCCTTTATAAGGCACACCACCATTTCAATCTTTCTCATTGAGAAAATGCCATTTACTTTATGATAGTCTGAGATTTCCTACCCTAATCATGGAAGCAGGGGAAAAATCTCACAAACTAGAAACATAAGGGGGCCAGAACCTTTTTAAATTGCTCTGGCATATGTTAAGGAATATGGTTAGCCTTTCAATATTGAAATTGGGGGCTGTCAAAAAAATCTCAGAACCTGCCTTCTGGAAGGTAACAGCTGCAAACAAGCTAAGTTAGGCACACACAGAGGAGCCTTCATAAGGGGAATGTTTGGCTCGGACACACCTCAGGACAGTTACTCCCATTATGCCTAAAAGCATGGATGCGTTTTCCTCCTCCCACAGGCACGCTGACATTGCTGAAAAGATTTGTTTAGCCCAGTTGCTGATGCTAATTTTTCCCTGCCTAGCCACTGTGGACCAGTAGGTCTGTTTCGTAATTAACAGTTGTTGCTCTTTCAGACTCAGAAGTAGTAAGGGATAATTGGGGAAATGTGTTAAACTGGCCCTATTATGTCGAGTCCATTATGACTGGTCTATTACGACTTTACGCTTCTGTTTTCCCTGGGATGCTCTTAGCTGCAACTTTGAGCTCCAGAGGGCTCTGCTGATCGCCTGACACCCAGTGATGGATTTTGCCCATCCCTGACAGCAAGGCAGAGCGCTGCTTTTATTTGCAGCTAACCTTCCTAAAACAATAGCCCATCCATTGTCTGGGGGGATTGCAGCTCATGTACAAACAAGATGGCATGACAGTGAGAGGCCAAAGGGACAGCCTGCTGTCTATAAGTTCATTGGGGGTGGTAAACACAAGAGAGGGAGAGAAGCTATTTAAGCTACAGAACAATGTTGGCACAAGAACAAATGGGTCTGAATTGGCCATGAATAAATGTAAGCTGGAAATTAGAAGAATATTTCTAACCCTCAGCACAGTGAGGCTTGGGAACAGCCTTCCCATTGGGGGCAAGAAACCTAACTGGGTTTAAGATGGAACTTGATAAATTTATGAAAAGGATTATATGTTGTGGTTGCCTAAGACAGCAGGGGACTGGACACAATGACGCAGGATGCCTTTTCCAAGTCTATGTTCTTCACAGCAAAAACAACAATTACTCTTTCATATGTGTGTTTTTCAGGGCCTTCTTTTCCAGTCTAGGGCTGCACTTCTATTCATAACCGCGTTGAAGGAATTTAAGTTCAAACGTCGGCTCAACCTGGCAGCTTTCTTGTGCCAGACAGTGGTGCTGTGTTGTGAACATGCCGAAACCCATTTTGGGAATGAAACCCAGGCCTTGATTTTTTTGGAAATTATATTACTTGTTGCAACTGGAAAATGACAGAGCCTTAATTCTTACAGTGCTCTTACTGATGCAGAAACTGCTATACAAATTTGGCACAACTTGTTTCTCATCAAGAAAAGTCTAAGACTGAAATAATAAGGAAATTCCCAATCACGGTGAAGATGCATTGGCAAAACTCTTTTGGGCAGTTTAAACAGCTTATCACACACTATATACCTGGAGGATGTGATAAAAATAGTTGTTCATGCTTATAAATTGAAATTGTTGCATAGAAATATTAAAGACTTCTGTATTCACCAACTGAAATTTAAGATGAATATTTAACATTAGGATTTCTTTACAACAAATGTAAGACAAGCTCATCATAACATTTTTGCAGTAGGAAACAGTGGTGATATCATTCCAATATCTATTATTTTCTTTAGGGAAACGCAGTTATCACATTGTTTTCATGCTAACTCATGGGCTAGGGATAGCAAAGACATTTCCTTAATCCTATCAGACTTCCTCCAAATTACGGCTATGTTCAATACAGTCAAAGTCACATGACCTGAATGTCAGGAATTGTGTAACAATGCATTCCTATAAACATTTGAGCTGTTGGGTAGAGCTTCAGTTCACAAAGAAGGAAAATGCTCGCTCCTTAAAGGAACTTCCAATTATACGTTAGTTATTGCCTGAACAAACTACTTACAATTCCAAAAGGGTCACTTCAGCCTCTTTAGGTGAGAGCTGTTCTTCTGCACTCTTGCAGCATTCAGCAGACATAGTTGGCCTCAGATGTATTTTTCATGGCAGGACAGCTTGCCTGCCTCAGCGTCCTGCTCTGGACAAGAATGGGGAAATATTTTCAACAATAGCAGAGGTCTCTCTCTTTCTGGTGACTTCCCCTGCGGGTAATGCAGTACAGCAAGCCCATGTCACATACGGTACCTTATTAACTGCTTTAGAAACCTGGGATGGTTGCATATTATAGTTATTCATCGTCCTCTCATTGAGCCGTGTTTGATGTCGATTGCTTAGCTGGTATTTGTGATCTTTGTTTTGGAAAGTCTATAAATGCTTCATGAAAAACTTGGAAGGTAGTTGGTCTTACTTCTCTGTCTGCCAGTTGTGCCATTCATAAATTAGGGATAATGATATTTACCTCCTTTGTAAAGTACTTGGAGGTGCAGCAAATGAAAAGCAGCAAATAAAAGAGATTGTGATTAGTTGTTACTTTATGTTATAAATACAACTGGTTGTTTCAGAGCTGCATTAACTTGAATCTGGAGTTCTATAAAACTTTATTAAATCAAGAAGGCTGGTAATCATTTTACAAACACTATCTTCAACAAGACTGTGCTCACTCTTTACACAGATGAATTCCAGATGCTTCTCCAAAAGAGCTACATTGTGCTTTATCTCACAGAACCTGGTGTTCAAAATGCCAAGGAAAAAATGTCTTCCAAGTACTAAGAGCCAAGCAAGTAAAGATATTTGTTGGACAGTGGCAGTCTATGTGAACCAATTCCAAAGGAAGTATTTCAAAAAGTAACGGGCTGCACCAGACCTCTGAGCCATTTTTGTCTGGAAGACCAGTTATAAGCAGCAGTGATGATAGCCAGAGAAAAAAAAGTTCAAATGTCACAAGTTGGTTTGTGCATTAGAAAATAATTCACCAAAGAATCATCATCCTATTAGGAATGCAGATTTTACACCAGGAAATTGCCATATATATAGTATTGCAGTATAAGCAGTAGCTGTGTATGACTAATTTCCATACTAAAGTGCAAAGTATTCTCTCATGATGTTCAGAAACAATCATTTAAAAGCCCTGGGCATTAACAAGAGCTTTCTGATTGTCTCAATGCTGCTGTGTCTCATGTCCTTGCTGCAAGGTGGGTACTTAGATCTGTGCATTTCAAAACAATTTTTCTATAAACTCAGTTAGAGTTACTATGTTTATATTTGGTTGGGTTTTTGTTTGCAGGCTGCCTACAGTTACGATGTCCATCAGTGAATAAGATACTCACAGGTCACAAAAGTGTCAGAAATTGTATGATGAGAGTAACATTACTGGTTTCAGTACGATGATGCAGTTTTACTGGCTGGCACTAATGCCTTCACCAGCTTTTGTACTGTTACAAAAAACATACCAATGCAGTAGGAATGGGGGATTTACCACAGATTGGCTCAGTGATGCATCAAGTGCAGGATGGACACTCTGGTGGAGACACAATATTACCCTCATTATTTAGAAGAAGATGAGGTTTGATCCTGCTTTTATTGGAGTCAGAGGTGAATTGCCATGTGACAGCTAAACTATAATTCACCTTGTGAACTGCGCGATGCCAGAGTGGGATCTGAGCAGTGTCGTAAAATCAAGCAGCTATTTTTTTTAAAATCTAGAGATAGTATTTAACTCTCTGACCTCCAACAGCAATAAATTGCAGAGGCAGAAGGAGGAAGTGGACGTATTTTGGTTGGTACGTTTCGATTTGAGGTAATTGTTAGATTTCCATATATGTGGCACAAGGCTTAAAAGCAGAATGTGCATCCATTTAAAAACAAGTAAAGGCACATGTGCAAAGTACTGTTCCTTGCATGCTGGCTGTTGACTTTGTAAAGAAATCTCTTTTGCACATTTAAAGCAAATTAATTTCTATACAGTTTAGGATTGTATCCTGATGGAAGGAAAAGATGAAATCAATGTGATATACAGAACTATTTGGACAAGCTCTATCAGCTTTTGGAATTTATATGAAATTAGCAAGCAGTCAGCAGCCAGAGGCTCTTGCCTTTAAATGCCATTTTATGTCACCTATGACTCACAGGAAGTATTAAACTTGTCTAATAAGGTGAATTTGGTATCATACAAAAGGTTTTTTTAATATTTTGCTTTATTCATCAACATCCTGTATTTATTAGTAAGGACATTGCCTGGTGACAGATCTCAGCTGCAGATTTCTTGAGGTGATACTGTTGCTTGTTTTCAAAACAGCAAGTGAACAGACAAGAGAACAAATGCTTTCCCTGTACTTTGAACTCTTGTTGCCCCCCCCAAATTTCACAGTAGCATCATTTCTATCTGTGTGTCTGCTAAGCAGAAGCAACATAGTTTTTAATACAGCTTAACAGTTGTCACTTGGCTGATAATTTGCATTCTTAATGTTTCGACTTGCAGTCATCATCATTGAGCTGGCCCTTCACAATCTTAAGGCATTGATGTGATTTGAAGTATTTAACCTCTTGGATCAAGGGAACTGAAGCTCTGAATTTAAAACGGGAACAAGAAGCTTTGCTAAGATTAAGCAGAATGGGGGTGCACGCTACTGAAGTATTTGTTTACTTTGGTACTTTACTTACTAAAGCGCTAGTTTCCTCCCATTAAAGAGGCACACTGGGAATGGCTTTCTCAGCTGGAAGTATTGTTATGTGTATGTAGCACACATCCCCAGGGAGAGATGCTACATATGATTTACTTCTAGTTTTACAGTTAGACTTGCTCAACATAGACAGGGAAGCTGCTTCCAGCCTCAGAGCTGCAGAACAGCGGGGAAATGCCACTGACCAGAGCAGAGCAGCATCAGAGTAGGATCCCATCCTGGGGTGGCTCATCACTGCCTCTGACTACATGGTATCCTCTACATTTCATACAGCTGAGATAAATAGAGTGTCTCCTTCCCAAAATGCATCCCATTTTCAGAGTATTGTTATGTTTAGAAAGAATTTTTATGACTCTCCTATTTAAGGTAAAATATTATGGTTGAGATAAGCACATAGAGGCTACATTTACGTACCCAGTAAGGTACCTATGATATGAAACACTATACATTGGCAGCAGATGAAATGTTAGGTGGTTTTGTTGGTTTTTTTTTAATGTTGCGGATTGGAAAGACATTTGAGCAGCATCCTAACGGAGACCCAGGAATCGCTTTAACCTTGGCAGAACAGTGTCAGCTGGCATTAGGCTTTATCACAGCAATAGCACAGTGCAGAGGGAGTCACCTTGCCCGGCCCCGCAGTGCCTGTTATGTAAGGCGCTGTCTACCCTCCCAAGCAGTTTGGGATTTTTCCCCTGCGGAGAGTGACAGGTCCCGGGCCAGGTGACGCCGGGGCAGCAGCGCAGCCAGGCAGCTGCCAGCACCCGTGCAGCATGGCGGCCACACCGCCCTCGGGCCACAACACCGGGGAAGGTCGTGCTGCGGCTGTAGGTTCAAACCAGAAAACGGGTATCAGAGGAGTGTGAGGGAAGTGGGCACAGGGCTCCCCCTCTTCGCTGAGGAAGCCACTTGTAGCAGGTGGAAAAATTACTGAATAAATCTTTCATCACCTGTGGGATTTCCCCACGTCATACGAATGTTTGAAGGTCACCCTGAGAAACCCAGAGAGCTGCAGGATGCAGACATTCCCAAGAGAGATGTTTCCTTTTGATGAAGTTTCCTGCTCACGAGCAGTGTTTTCCCTGGGAGGCAATTTCTCCAGACTCCCTGTCTAGCCCCTGGCTCTTGGCAGGGGTGGAAGTGGCAAGTTCAGTTTTGTGAAGCTGAATGTTGCTAATTATTCACCCAGTGAAGTACAGCTACAGGTACCACCTCTCTTCTCAGTTTCTAAGTGACTACTCTACAAGACCCAGAAGGCTTGGAGAAAAGTTTCAATAACCTACTTCAAAAATGGCACTAAAAAGTATTTATTAATACTCAAATTACATGTTTCAGCTCAAATTATGCTTTTAAGCTTCAAAGAATTTGCTAAACCCCTCACTCACCTATGCGCCAGGCCTCCTAGATATGACTCCCGCTGTTTTATAAAGAGTGGAAAGGAGCAGAGAAAACCAGACTGGTTTTACCTGGGGAATTCTGTGAAGGGTCTGTCCCACTGCAGTGTCCAGAAGGTCTGCGGTCACTGGGGGAGCATACTCCTTTGCTGCAGCTTCTCTCAGCTGAAAGTCTAGTCTGCCTAGTGTGCAATTTCATATGCACTAATCCTGCAACCTCTACTATGTTTTGCTTAAGCATTGGCTATAGATGAATGGGGTTTTTTTACACTGCATTATTCATATACGTTAACTAGCCCAGCTTAAAACTTGTTTTCTTATCCCAGTATGGAAAACAGCAAGTTTCAGTGAGTTATTTGACATCATTCATTAAAATAGTGGAAAAATATGTCAGACTGAGTTTTGCAGTTCTGCACTTCTTCTTCTAAACCTCCTCATCACTAGACTTAGGTGGACTTCAGCATGGACATGGTCCTCACTCTGTGTCTCCTTCTAACTTCACGGTCCAGAAATAGCTATTAACAAACAAAGAAGCAGAGCATTAGCCCTCAGTATGCTTTTTCAGAAAAACACCACTAAGTGTCATCTCTGTCACAGGACTTTCACAAATAGTAAGAAGCCTTCAAAAAGCCTCATTTTTGACAAAGCAATGTTAAGTCACAGCAGAGAGGAAACTGAATGGTATTTCAACATCATTTGCAGTGAGCTACTTTTACAAAACTTAACCTGAAATGTTGGAATGTTTTCTGAATTTTCTCTTGCTGTCCTCACATACAAGGATGTCCGAAAGCTGATTTCATGGCCTCTTTGCAGATGTTAACATCCAAAGAAGAGACATCATGCACTGTAGTGGTGGGATAAAGGTCTGCTTTCTCTTAAATTAACAACTATCAGACTGGCCATTGACTATCCATAAGGCTAGTACTGTTAGTCAGAACTGATCTTGTCAAGATTTAAGATGATGGACCCACAGCCTCAACAATTCTGGGCATGCCTTGAAGTCATGCCTCAACAATTCTGGTCATGTGTTTCCTTCATGCCGGTGAAGGAAAGCTACCTCTGTGATTAGTTACACTCATATAATGTAGTGTCTAATTGCTAGTCCCAGTCCTCCTTTGCATCTCTGAGGGCTTGTTTTGACTCTTAATGCCTCATAAATTATTTTCCTTGTAAGATCATCAAGGAAAGCAAGACAGAGGGAAAAGTCCCAGATAAGGTGATGTAGTTGTTTTCTCTGCAGACCGAGCTTTAATAGAATGGCACAGTCACAGGTATTATTTAAAATTTGTTATAAGAGTCCCCACTGTCAACAAAGGGAGAGGAAAAATTATTATTCATGAACTTCAATATTCTAAAATAAAGGAAGGTAATAAAATAGCTGACAGAATGGTAAAAGCCTATTGGCCTTTTTGATGGATCACCAAGAACTTGCTGAAACACCAATTGACAGACATTATATAAAATCTAAAATCATCAAATAAGTGAAGAGCAAGTTGAGAATCTATAACACTGAAATCAGCAGAAAAGACCCATTGACTTAAGTGGAAGGAAAACCTGGCCATTAAACAGCAGCTTGCCACAATCATAATATAAAACCTAATCATGAAATCACAAAGTCCCTTACATTTTATTGCTCCTGTATTTCTGTCTCCTTCACTGACCCACAAATGTGACAACAGAATAATTTCTATTCCTAAAGCAGTCCTCGTCGATAATGGAGTTGATGTAAGTTTTCAAACTGGGCCCGATAACATAATTATGAATTATAGCATTTTTATTCTTCATCCCCCCAGCCATCCCAGTCTAGCTCTGTGGCATTCCTGTGCTCTCTGACAGAGGTATAACCCCCCCCCAGCATGGGATTAGTCTGCAATTGCCACAAATAAAAAGTGCTCACTGAAGGGATGGAAGTAGTAACAGACAGGAGGAATACCTCCACCTGCACCCTACTGCAGAATAAATTAGTAAGAGACTTTTAGTATTAATGACAGAGATAAGTCAACTGATATGTTTTACTTTGTCTAAATGGCTTCCTAGTTTATTTTTATGAGTAGCTCTTAGGGACATCTGCAGGCTTTTTTAAGTGATGGTTAGCTGCCTATTGACTTCATTTTTTGGGTTGCAATGGAGTGGACATAGGTCTCAGAAGGGAGAGGAGTCACTATGGGACAAATATGAAGCTTTATAAAGCTTTAGAAAGCAACCTTTGGAGAATGCCCCTTAGTGTTTGGGCTCAGGAAAAGGTGAGAACCACAGCCCAGGATGCAACGCGAACGGGCTGAGGACACTCAGGTAAACATCTCCAGAGGCTGGTGGCCTGGTGAATGGTTGCTCCCCCTGGACTTGTAGGCGATATGAAGCATGGCTACTTCATGGTCCTCACTGGGACCAGGCAACTTTGTTTGCAGCAGCCAGGGAGGGCTCTCCACACGGATTGCTTAAGTTGTGGCTGGTGCTTCTGGCTACCGAACCTGTGCCTTTGGGATAGAAATGGTGCAAGTTTAACTGGGAGACTTGCAGCCTAACTGCTTTCAGACTGCTTCTTCTCATGGATTTAATTATGCAGCAGTCCAGGATTATGCCTGAAGTTTCTCAGAGGCTTGGTCAGCAACAAACATGCCACTACATGCTTCCCTCAGAAGGGCGTGAAACCCCCCTGCCTGGCATGGAGAGGAGAAAACTGTCATGCTGCAATTTTGAGAAAAGGGGCAATTAATACACTAAAACATTCTTGACCTGAAAAGGAAGAATGGCAGAGAAACATGTACATATTATGTTGCCATATGACCACCAAAAGCTAGGCCTTTTTCCAGATCCTAATACAAGGGAAACTCTCATGCAACCTGACTGCTGTTGTGTGAAGACCATCCGCAGCTTGCAGGAGCATACGGGCCTTTAACAAAGCACATGGATTTCAGTCCTTGCCCTGGTAAGGAGGCAAGGCATCCTTTTCTATGGGATGCCTCCTCTGAAGGAGAAGGAAGGGGCCGCACCAGAATGTCTCCCTCCAGAGGAACACCGATGACATTGCAAAAAATACTGGAAATACACATTTCTATTTTTCCTACAGTGTCAAGGCAAGAGAATTAGATCTTTTTGTACTATTATTTTACACTCGTATGTTGTGTGAAGGTTAGTCCAAGGGAAAACAGTGATATGAAGTGATTTTAAAATGTATTCCTGGGTCATTGTTATTATTGCTATTTCCAACATTTGTAGCGGGTCCGCAAAGCTACTCAGAGAGTAGCTGCCTCTTGTATAATATCACAAACAGTATTATAATTTTAAATTTATGATTACTTATCTTTTCAAATTTCATAATCACATCATCAGTAGAAACACACTGTTTATACCCCAGAGATAAGGATAATGTTCCCACCCCAAATGACATGATTGTCAATTTGTGACAGTAACAGAAGGTTTCTTGTATGTAACTTCCACTGCTCTTGCTATTTTTCATTTTGAGAGCATGCCATTGCCTTGTGTCAGGCAGGATTTTCTTCTTTCAGTTCAGCTCCTCAGCGAAGCAACCATCTGAAGTACCAAACAAATTATGTATGTAGCCTACTCCATCCACCCTTTCAGTTGCCAATGGAAGAGAAGTAGATGGTTTCCCAAACACATATGAATCTCTGTATTTCTGTAATTTCTGAACATCCTAATGGCATCTAAATGCAGCACATAAAAAAAGTTTATTTTTTGGCTTTCAGACCTGAGGTAGGAGTATCGCATATTTTAATACCCTGAAACAGTTAATATTTTACAAAATATTGGAAGTTGATGCAGCCAGACAAAACTAGATTAAAATAAATATAAACCAGTTTTAAATTTGGAAGAAAAATACCTAATTCCCATCAACTTGCAGGTTACAGACATTGCAGAGGATAAAGTCTCTTTAAGAGTGCTACAAAAAGCAAAGAGCAGCAATATCTCAGTTATTTGCTTACTAACTCTGTTTTTATATTGAGGTGGAAAGATGGACACACACACACACACATACACACATGTTTATGCATTTATTTTATTTTAGTTGTAGTGTTGCAAAACCTATGGAGGGAAGGGTAGATCAGTCTGAAGGTAATTATGCCATTACATTCACATACGGAGCATGAATCTAATTTTATTCAGAGCTGAGAGTTGTGGTACTTCCGCTATTCTGGTCTTGTTAAGTCTGTTGGGTAGACAAGTCATCTTGTGAACCATACTTTGCACTTTCCTCAGGTAGACAGCTGTGTTGAAGGATTTTATTTGCCACTGCTATGCCTTGTGTTGTAATTCTCCTCATGACAACAGAGCACAAAATGGTTGATGAAAATGAATGAAGTGGTATTTTATAACCATATTTCATGTCCTCCAACCACATGCACAGGAGGCTGTTCAAGAAAGAGCAAAAAATAATAAGGTCACTTACATTAGCTAGATAATTTGAAAGTAAATATATATTAATGAATCAATGAGCTTGTGTCCTCGTTTCAGCTGGGAGAGGGTTAATTTTCTTTCTAGTAGCTGGTATAGTGCTGTGTTTTGGATTTAGGATGAGAATAATGTTGATAACACACTGATGTTTTAGTTACTGCTGAGCAGTGCTTACACTAAGTCAAGGCCTTTTACTACTTCTCACCCCACCCCACCAGCGAGTAGGCTGGGGGGGCACAAGAAGCTGGGAGGGGACACGGCTGGGACAGCTGACCCCAACTGACCAAAGGGATATTCCATACCATATGGCGTCATGCTCACTATACAAACTAGGGGAAAAGCTGGCTGGGGATCCACTGCTCAGGAACTGGCTGGGCATCGCTCAGTGGGTGCTGAGCTATTGCATTGTGCATCACTTCTTTTGTATATTCTTTTATTATTATTATTGTTTTCCCTTTCTTTTCTGTCCTATTAAATTGCCTTTACCTCAACCCATGAGTTTTACCTCTTTTTTTTCTGATTCTCTCCCCCATCCCACTGAGGGGGGAGTGAGCAAACAGCTGTGTGGTGTTTAGCTGCCTGTCAGGTTAAGCCACAACAGCTTGTAAATCTAGTAACTCCCTAGCAGAAAGAGGTGTCCTGTCCCCACTCCCCTTTAAAAGTGTTCCTGTTACACTAACAAGACATATTGTAAAGATGCCTGGAAAAGCTGGCCTTTTGCATATGTCCTGCACGCCTGTTCATAAAGTCACTTCAGAGAAGTCAGGAGAGTTTCCATTTAAGAAAGTCCTCTCAAAAATAAGTTAATAGTAAGAACTCTTTGCAATTACTCTTCATGTCACAATTTAACTTGTTGGATCTTGGGGATAAGTCAGGTGCAGGGGTCAGTAAATTCATGCACTCAGTAGTGCGCTTCCATCCTACCTGTAAGCCAATTGTTAATATGTATTTTCCATTGATTATCAGAAATGGACCATCTGGGACTATGTCACTGTGTTTTCTGCATTTTGGATGTTTCCATTTTCCTTCATTTACTCCTGTCATTTCACCTCATCTTCTACTTGTACAGCCAGTGAGATAACCATTTACACACATGAACTTTTATCCTTGCAGTCATATTGAATCAGTATGGTCTTTTGCTCATGCTCAGCCATATTGAATCAGTCACTCAGTCATTTCACATCACGTTCAGGTGGGCAGCCAGGCATATTTACTTCCAGACTTAGTCCCAGTCATATTTCCTGACCTGTTCACTTGTTCTCATTCATTACTGCTAACCCCTAAGCAGCAGTATTAGCTCAAGAGAACTTTGGTTCATAGAATTACTTCACCAAACTCTTTTTTGCAGTTATATTTCTCAGGCATTCATTAACTCCAGGTTGCTTTACTTTTATCTCTTTGAAGGAAACTAACAAAGGGATTGTGTTTTGTGGATGCCTCCTGTGCTCGTAGCTTGAGCATGTTAAAGAGACCACAGGATTTGTCTTTCAGTGTCTGTATCTATATCTGCATTAGCTTCCTAGCCAGCATGACTGGGACCAGACTGATTGCAACTCTGAGAATGGGATATAATATGATTATATATGCATATACACATGCATATGTACGTGTACATAATTAATAGTGTCCAAATACGAACTCTTGTTCTCTTTCCTTTATTCCTCATAGATAGACAAGACAGCCAAGCTTTGTCCAGGGAGGTAATACACCTGATTTGATGAGCTGATATAGTTGGAAAAGCCTGACACTTTCTGAGGCACTGAAGCCCATTTGACATTCCCTCAAGTTGCCACTTCTTCCTGTGCTTTTCTCTGTAAATTTCTCAGTAATCATACGTGAGCTTATACCAGTAAAATATGATTATTCATCTAGTGAACAACAGCATAGAGAGAACAGTGTATGTGTAGTTTTGTGAAGTATGTTCAGATTCAGGGCAGACGACTGTTACCTATTTCTGTTCCTTGTGCAAACAAGGTCTGTGTTTTATGAGTGATCCCATGGAGAATATTTCAAAACAGGAATGAATTCATTAGTTCACTGCTCTGCTCCAGCAGTAGCAGCTACACTAGAAGCCCAGCAGCAATTCTCTTTGCAAAGCTCTGCCACGACATATTCTCAGCAGTGCTAATGAGCACACATTTCTCTTTTTTACACAGGAGCTCTATCTGATATTGCAAATCAACTGAAAATATAAAACTTCGATTATGGATAACATAGATAGCATCATATTAGTAGTAGCAGCTGCTGATACAAGGCGACTGATGGAGTAAGAAAGCTACTGCCATTTTTCTCTGCCTTGTACTTTGCTCATCTATCTTGTCCGGGTAAATGCTGTGATCGCATCCATTTGCCATCTCTTGGCAACCTTCATTTCTCTTCTACATCCACAACTGGTATTCTGTGACTTAATTTTGTCCACTGCATGTCCTGTTTTTGAGCTAGCTGTCCTACTTAGTTGCAATTACATCTCCATGTATCACTGATGAATAATTTCCTAGATGGATGTTTGTTATAAACCCATTCATTGATCTTCCTGACTTGCCCTGAAATATTTAACACCTTATATATTTCTCTGTGCTAAAAAAAAAACATTCTGTAGAGACTTTTTATTTCTGCTCTATACATCATTGTTAGCAGGATGTATTTTTTAAATACTTAGAGAGATGAGCTGATTCTTCAGAAAGTTACAGAATTTATGAGACACTACAACCCAGCTTTGTTCTCTGATCCCCGTTCTCTCAGGACGTGTGCTCTGAACACCTGTATTATATTTATCCCTGGTTTTGCTGGAGTTTCTCATTCTACAGAAACCAGCATTTCTGATTAGATGTATCTACATTCTCTGTGTTTGCTTCATGCTCAGACTTTAATTTCCTTGCAGCAGTTTCCTTACCACAAACACAAACTTCCCATCATTATCTCCGTGGATATAAACATAGTGGGAGCTGTAAATGTCAAGTGCTTGACCACTGTCATGCTTATGGACCACTCATGGGAAGTTTCTTTCAGGCAGGCTGTAACCAATGCAGGTGGCATTAATATTTCTCACAAGCTCATGTTTCTACTTACACTAGCTTGAATGTTCCTGGCTTCCCTGGTGTCACTACCAGGACAATTCATGCTTGATATGGTGCCAGGAACTTTCTAACCCCAAACCAAGATACTTCAAATGTGAATGTTATGAATACAAAGTCAGGGAATTGCATCCAGTATACAGGCAGAGAAGCTACAGTTAAATGGTGTATTATTGGCCAGTGTGGGTAAAACTGACCCTGGCCTCTGCATTAAATATATGTGGGAAATTGCAAGGAATCTTGCTATATTCTGCCACCACTTGCAGTGGTAATATAAGATGTGGGCACCTTTTGTGCAGCTAAGCTCCTGAGAGGAGCTGAAGGGAATGCTGAATGAAGAACCTTGCATACAGCCCTTCTCCTCACCAGTACACACACTACAATAGTTGTCATAATGGTAGTAAATCTAAAAATGGGATACATATGATTTTTCCAATTCTCAGCTAGTCTCCAAATTCTATCCCACTGCAAAGAGATTATGGTCTTGTGACAGACAGCTGATTTCAAGAGTATCCCTGAATCCTTTATCAGTTAATTTTAAAGGTTTTGTTCAAGTAGGGGCCATGATTTATGTAGTGGAATTTAGGGGGTTTTCACCCTTTTGCAATGAAGCTTCCTATTTGTTTTTCAAGTTCTTCCATTGAAGAAATGTTCAAAAGAAGGATATTCCTGAAGTGTGACCTAACATATAAGAATAAAGTCAGGATGGCTCAAACTCTGGAGGAGTGATTTACAATTTATCCAGTAGGTAAATAAGGTTTTTCTTAAGTAGCACTGACTGCTCTTCTGCCCTTGGAAGAACAGAAACTCAAGACTGTCACTGCCCAGCTTCTCCTCTTTCTTCTCCTGTTTATTCTGCAGAAGCCAAACTCCCTTTATACCCTAATTAAAAAAATGGTAGTTCTCTACATTTTACAATAGTTTGGGTCTGATGGTAAAAAAATCTCTCCTATGCAAGCCCCTGTGCAACACTGCAATATGGATTGTTTGGTCCTGGACAGCAATAACAGTGATAGTAGTTGTGATTAATATATCCCATAATCAACATAATAGAGACATATTCAGATCAGCAAGACAACCTTGATGACGCTGAATGGTTAACAGGAAGTTTTTCTCAACTCCAAAATCATGGATTGAATATTCAGGACAGAATTTGAACTACCTCATTCTTAAACTGTTGTTGTTTTGGGCAAAGAACAAAATTTGGCCTCCTGTGCATTATTGTTTTCTTCATTCTCCTGGGTTGTATGCATCTCAGGGCAGGGACCTGCTCTTCCTCTTTGCTTTGTAAAATCCCAAGCACACTCCCTGGTCTTGAAATAAATAATAAAAACCAGTCCTAAAACCAGAGCAATAGAACTGCTTGCAAACAAGGATTTTTATGCTTTGCATAGCACTGACTTCCATGTGTTTCTCAAAGTATTCCCTGTGAATTTAGTTGCTTTTGATAATTACATTGCAGGAAAAAGAAACAGTATTCATCTGGCTACTGTGCAAATGTAAGCTAACGTAATAAATGCAGCCATTCTCCTGTGCACATATCTTTTTACAGCATTTTTCTTAACAGTTTATATGCAGTTGCTGTTCTTCTATCCTGAGATAAATTAACCTTGAATAATTGCAGTGTGAGGTCAAAAATCAATTAAATGGAAATTACAGTTATTTGTTTAAAAATCTCAAGTAATATTTTATATCACAAGTCTCTTAGGTGACAGGTCAAATGGGTTAATCAGCAACCAGTTTTCTCTGCAATCCTGACTCAAATTTGCCTTTAGCAGGAGTGATAGAAGAAGAGTACCAAATGCCTACTTATGGTCAGTGGCAAAGATGGGAGGGTTTTTGGGAAATTGCAAAAGTTATTGGCATCTACCACTGCTGTGCTACTAACGTGTCTTACTGCAGCTGGATAGCATGCATTTTAAATAGTGGAGAACTATACTGTGTGCCCCTGAATGAACACATCTAGCTTTCTGGCTTATTCAGAAGTTTGAAATGTCTCAAGCCAAACACTGTGTTACACCATCTTTTGGGATCCGGGTTTTTCAGCTAAACCCTAGGTTTTCCAAGTAGTCCTTGCCTGTTAGCAAGGCAATGTCTCAATTTCTCTATCTATCTATCTCCTCTCTTTCCCAACAAAAATTGGGGTTTTTTTTCTAATTCCTCCTCATTTCCTGCAATCATCAAAATCGTAAAGCGATTATGGTAATGCTAGAAGCAAAGATCCACGTCTTTAGTTGTAAAATATGATATCGATATATCCATGATACCTATATTGAAAAAGTAATGAGAATTTTGCTAACTCAGTGGTTTGGCTTAAAAAGTGATTTTAACTAATCCAGAGCTTATTAAGAAAATGTGAAAAGTGACATCTTCCACAAACAACTAACTTAAAACAAAATATCTTTTTATATAAAAAAAAACAAAACCAAAACTAACAAGCACAACTAAACCTGGCTTACAAACTGTTCAAAGAAAATTTAAAATATTACTACAGAAAAGTGTACATGTATTTCATCCTCTCATTTGTAACTGCCCTCTTTAAAAAAAAAAAATCCCCAGTAGGCCAGCCAACACATGTATACTGTTCACCCCCAAATGATGGCCATAGTTTCATCACCATGGAAGACATCAGCTTAAAGGTAAACTGCCCAGCATTTGGTTTTGATGCCAAGGATGATGGGTATGCCTATGCTGCAGACTGCAGTGTTGTGAAGATGTAGCCAAGCCAGCTGTACTGAATTTTGGGGTACTACTAGGAAAGGACCTGCAGCAGGATGCAGTTCAACAGGGCAAGTTAACCAGGGCTAAGCTCCACGATGCCACAGCTGGAAGGTTTTCTGAGCCCAAGCGGTCTGGCAACAGCCAGCTTGGTTATTTCTGCACTAGTTTCTGATGGGATAAAAGGGGGTGAAAGCTTCCTGTGCAGCCTCTGGGGCAGAAGCAGAACATTTCTGCAGCTGCTTTTGCGGTAGTGATGACAGTCTGTTACATGCTGCATAATACCATCACAAGGAGTTTAAACAATATTGATTCTGGTGACAAGTATTATAAAAACAAGGCTTTGACTAGTAATTTGAATGCTAGGAAGCATTTTGAATTTAACTTCTTCCACGTCATGACTTCTTGCTCTTATCATTTTATCTGTAAAGTTCAAAAGTAGAGGAGAACATGGCCCCGCCTTTCAAATGAGACAATGTCCACCAAAAAGGCTGCCAGTGCAGGCAGTTGGTAGTTGGAGGTCTCAGATATGGTGCTGTTTGATGCCATAACATCCCAGGAGGCAGGCCCATGGAAACTTCCCATGTTTGCATGGCCAGGAGGAGTGCAAGGAATAGCTCCAGGCAGCAGGAGAGAAACACGACCCAGGCTGCATGCGCACACGGGCTTAGGGTCATAAACAGCATCTTTCCAATCTGATGATATCATCTAGCCCTATGTCTTTGTCTTGACCAACATTTTGCCTCCACTGATAGCAAAGATGAATCTTAAAAATACCCTCAAATCCACTCATGCTGGAAACTGATACCTTAATCCTCCATGCTTCACCCTCAGCTGCCATCAAGCCTTCCAGTGAAAGCACTGCCAAACTTGCATTTCCAAGATGGTTAATTTCTGTTATGTGTTTGCAATATATCAGGCCACAGTACAGGAAACCCCTTGATGAGGGCCTTATAATGCACTACTCTTGATTTTGAGCCCCTTGTACTCCCCTGTCCTCCCTCTCTCTTCCATGGAGTCAAGCTAAAGAAAGAAGACTCAAGCACCTATAGGGGATCTACTTGATATGGATCCCAGGAGCAACCTCAGTGTCAGCAGCTGAACTAGAACATTCAAAGAAAGCAAGGTGTTGTCTAGATGGTAGATTACCATTTTCCATGTGATTTTTGAGAAGGTGTGGTGGTGGTATGTCAGGAAGTTTGTTTGATTACGATAAATTGCTCACTGGCTATTATTCACTGACTTGGCATACATTGTTGTTGTTGTTGTTGTTGTTCTTGTTGTTGAAATGCAATTTGCAGCTCTAGACCTAATTACTGCTGGTAATACAATTTTTAGAACTTTGTTTTTCTCTAAATAAATAAAGCATAGAGTTCTTTGCTGTACTGTAATTAATACCATGGTGACCTCAGCTAGGTGCACAGTGGGATGGTTTCAGCTTGATTCAGAACACAGATAAATGTTTAAGATACCTAAATGGATTAGGGCTCAAAGGGGTCTCCTGGATCAACAAGTCCAGCTTACTGTCTTGGGCAACCATGCTCTCTAAAATACCAGCTCCATCTCAAAGCTGGAACAGCTTCTTGCCCTATCTGCAGCTAACGTGTGATGCTCTAGAACCTGACACAGGAAGGCTTCTCCAGTGGTTGGAAAACTTAGGCTGTTTTTTAGACTATATTTCTTTTGGGGTCCTTTGCCTTAAATAGTGTTTCTCCAACTCACACATTTACCCAGAAAATAATTTCTACTATACATTACTGATCCTAACTGTCCATCCTAGGTGGGCAGCACAGTTTTCTTTTTAAGCTTCTTGTTATTAATTTTGCTTTTCACTGTGGGTACAGAGGGGTGGTTTATAAAAAAAAGAGGGAAGAGCTAAATTCTGTGTTCTGATTTAAAAGATAATGGAGTGATGCTTAGCTCCTCCCTTGCCTGTAGCCCCAACTGTAGTTGCTTTTTAATACTCATTCTCTTAATAATTTAATTTGTTTATTTAGTGGCCAAGAACATAGGCTTAAAATATGAAACTTGCATCAGTCATCAGGGTTTTCTTTCATTGTTTCCTATAAAAGGAAGAGGACAGGTATGTGTAATGTAAATGGGTAACTGTTTTTAAGATTCACACACTGAAATGATAAAAGAATTAGGTTAGTTATTCAAATTTTAATAGCTAGGCTGTTATGGGATTACTTGTTGTCAAACTTCTTGGTTTTGCTCCCCCTTTCTTTGTTAAATGTGAATCCTTTTTCCTTACTCTTCTTTCTTGCCCCTACTTTTCCATTTCCTTTGCTTTGCTGCTTTTACTTTTCTGCAAGACAATGATTTGGCTTCTGTTTATTTGTTCCTTTCTCTTTTTTAAAGAAAAAAATTATTTTGCCATGTCATTTCTCTTTTTAGCTGGACAGCGGGAGAAAAAGCACATGGAGTGGTGAAAAGGAAGAGCAACAACATCCTCTGTGAAAGTTGCTAGCGAGGAATCCTCACTCAACTCAATTTTAGACTGGACCAAGAATGTAAAGGAACCACAAAGCACCAAATTCCTTACTTTTTCTATCATTCAGCTACCTACATGTTTTATAGGCAATAGTGTTAAGATCTTGCTGTTTCCTCCTTGTTCTTAAATACCCAAACAAATAACTATGTATGTCAACTAATTTTTCCAAGGATTTTCACTGAGCTACTCTAACAATAGAGCATTTCACTGCCTATCATATGATCAGTTTGCTATACTGTACCTTACATTCATAAGTACCAAATAAAATTAACAAACTTCTCTGATAATATACTTACTTACGGTCTCTTATATTGTCATACATTAAATTAACTGAGAATACATAATTGCTGTCATTAATACCTCCTGTCTCCTTAATGAGGCAAAAGGTAGAGGCACAAGCTTATCCATTGTGTTTCTGTAGAAGTGTCTAGACTTGGCAGATGGATTAGGTCCCACCACCAGGAATGCCTCCTTGAACCCATCAGGTCTCACTATTTTTGCTTTGCTAAAAACGCATAGATTCTAATCCCTTTAGAGAGGTCACAATGTAAAGAGTGTGTTGTGAAAGATGGTGCATCTAATAGCCATGTAGGGTGTCACAGGGTGTCATAGGGTGTCAAACAGGATGATTTTCTGCCTGCAATAATACCATTGAGTAAAGCTAAGTAGAATTAAATGTGTGCTGCCTCTCCTTAGAGAATACGTTTTCTGTGCACCAGACCACAGAGGGAAGTACAATGAGACCTTTTTACATGAATACTCAATAAAATAATAGACTTACTGAGGTAAGTTATTTTGAGGACACTAACAGGTGAAATGATACAAGAATGAAACCACTTAAAGAAATACCTGAAAAATAAATTCTGCATTGCAAACTGATATAAATTTAACATAGCAGCAGGGAACTTCAATGAATATTAGTCTTGTGCAACATGCTTATGTGTGTAAAATGGGTTTCTACTGTACTTTGGCTTTAAAAACATTATTCACTGTTTCTTAGTACAAAGACCCAGCAGGCATGCACTTGGCTAGCTAGTGAAGAACTCTGCCCCAGTTTTCCATAATGCATTCATGAAGGGATTTGTAACAACCAGTGGTTACTGCAGCAGAAAGACTAAAATGTTGTACTGTGGCACTTTTGAAACAAACACAAAAGTTCAATCACTACAGCTCTTACAGGCTAATGATGTGCTATAAACAGTGGCGTATTGCTAGCAATGTATAATCCATACTCAAAGCAGCCATTCATTAAGACTTATAATTCCTTTTCTATATACTCCGCTCTTCAGGTTAAAACTATGGATTTCAGAAGCCTCTATTGGTGACTCAGCCTCACTGTGGTAAGTACCTGCACCCTGGAGGGCTCCATTTACCAAGAGCTTTATGGAGAGTCCCCAGCACATATACCGCTCACCTCCCTACATCTCTCAGCTCTCTTTTGCGTGGAACAGCCGTTGTCTGAGCATCTGTGATGAGGCCAGGAAGGTCAAAGGGCTCATTGGCATATCAATAAAATCTAAAGCCTGGGGCTGCAGCAAACAAGCCTGGAGAATGAGCAGCAAACTGCAGTCAACGCAAGGCTCAGGGCTGGGATAGAGCACTGCAACTGTTAAGCAAGAAGAATTAGGTCATCAAACACAAGCTGGGCTTAGTTTAAGCTGAAGAACAGCACCTCCTCAGCCAAGAAAACTTGGCTTAGCAGAATTGGTGTCCTCCCCAACCTGCCTTTCTTCCTCCCTCCCTTTAATGCTACTGAGAGCTTGCTTCTCTCTCTCTTCTGACCGTTTTCTTTATTTCCAGCAGTTCGCAAGCCTCTCTTCCTTAGCTTCATGCTCCCCTCTTTTATTCTTGGATTTTTTTCTATCTTTCCGAAGCTCTCTGTATTAAATAAAGGTGTGTCCTCAAGCTGTATGAGGAAGAGTATGGAAAAAAGTTGGAATAAAACTTTATCATACAGAAGATTTTTTTCTAAATCAATACAGGAAGGTATACACAGTCACAGAGAAATAGATGCCATTTATGGGCATCTTCACGCAGCTTAGATCTCCCTTTAAACCTGACTTCATCAAAAATAGAGCTCAGAAACCTGCTGAGATGGTACAGTACTCCATTACAGTGTCTTATGAGTGACAGCATTGACAAGCTATGTTATTGCAAATAGTTGGTAAAATGCAAAAGGAGATGGATGGCCATTCTTCTGGAATGTCCCCCAGCAAAAGACCAAGAGCGACGTCCGCTCCAGCAGGAGTCTGGCCACTAGTCAGAAGCTCAGTCTGAGCACTGCAGCATTGGTCAGCATCCCCATATGGAAAGGCATGATCAGGTAGGGCTACACCAATAGGATTTCATTCTCAGTACCAGAAGAAAGGCACTAAACTGAATTGAATAAGCTTTATTCCTAAAAAGGGAACTAACAATAAGCATTGTCCAATGCAACTACTATGACATAAATTTACAATTAAGAACTTTGTAATGCCAGGCCATGCAGTTTTACAGTGTTCACCATGAAAGATGCAAATTCAGTCATTTTTGCATTTGCAAGATTGGATTTAATCTATAATGACTGTATTTGTATTTGATTTCAACCCTTGAAAATACTGGATAACAGCTTTCATCTGTGCTCTTTACTGGAACTGACCCATTCTACCCTTCCGGAGAACCCAATATTTAGATGAAGAATAAAAAATACTGAAATTGGTAAAAGAACTAAAAAATTCCAGGTGTGTGTCCATTAACACTGGCATTAGTGCAGACAGTCTTTCTAGAAATGTGAAATATGTGTGTATCTCTGGAGAAAGAAGGCCTGAATTAGAGGGAAAAGTGCCTGTGAGGAAAGCATTTTGCTCTTGAATCTCTAAGAGAATTTTTCCCTCAGAAATGAAACAAAGCACGTGCTGCAGGTCGCATGTGGCAGCTATGGCAGAAATCAAGCTTCTTAATGTACAAGTCTTAGGAGCTCATACCTTTCTCATGAGCCAATCTCAGATTAACCCTTTCATACCTGCAATTCATACACAAAAGATAGTTTGAAAAGTCTTATGTCTGTTATTTACTTCCATGACCCCTGTGTTGTTTCTGCATAGCCTGGGTACAGACCTTATTTTTATGTCAGGATGAGAATATGGCAGTCATGTATTGGGATAATACCATGTACAATGTGCTCAACTCTGAGTCATACAATTTATGAAGCAGAAATATCAGGGACAAGGGTGGGGGCTTGGGGGAATTGGGGACAGGTTCAATCCAGGAGCCTTAGCTGGGCCTCTTAATACTACTGTTATGTCAATAAATCCTAATAATAGCAAAAACGAACTGGTTGGGAAAGCGTTATTATCCTTTTTCATTGCAGGCCAAGGAAGTTATTAGTTTGATTTGCAGTCAAATCTCGAATAGAGCTGGATGGTTGCCTGGATCCAAAAGTATTCGCCAAGCACATACAGTGAGGGACACGGGGCCCAGGAAACGTGGAGACCCAACCGTGTGCATACCCTGTGGGGACTTCAGGCTATAGCAACAGAGGTGTTTAAAAGTCACCTTGCACAAATATCCAGGCTGCACAGACATGTCTCTGACCTGAGTCACTGAGTCTTTTGTATTTTATTCCCTTGTGATAATAAATTAACTTTAAAGTGATAACAGTGTGGGGTGAAGTCCATCTCCAAGGTTTAGCAAAGAGTGGTAAAACAGAAGAAAAAGCTTCTGGAAAAAGACAGTTTGCAAAAGTCTGATTACATTTTTCCAAATGATTTGCTGCTTGTTTAATTATGCATTGCTGTTCCTCCCTTGGTGGATCTGAAGTCTGCTGACTGAAATCCAAAATTTCCCCTCCCAAATGGTGAAATGAACCCCCACATACTGAAGATCAACAAAACCAGCAAAAACCTACAACTGGATTTTCTCTCCCTAAAATTAGTCCTTACCTTTTATAACTCCTACACAAATAGCTGTGATATTGTAAATATGATAAATCCCTCTGTGTGAGCTGAATGAATTGATTAGGAGCAAAATAGTAATGTGGGCTGGACTAGATTGGCTTATTAAGGATTCAATAGCTAATTGCTTGCACAGTGGGATGAAAAAGAAGGAAGAAATAAATACAGAGAGAAATATATGTTTGTTTGTGGAACGGTTGATGGGCTGCTGGCCAGGGCAGGCTGAAAAAGACTGCAGGAGTTTTGGATCCAGTGAGAACCTATTACCGCTGGTTGGCATGGAACAAAATTCAAAGGAAGACATCCACAGACTGCGGTGCCTGGAACAATATAGCTGTGGTTCAAGGGTTTCTCTTTTACAGCCTGATTACAAATGCAATATAATTAAACACACCATATACTTGCACAGGTCCTTTAATCCAATGATTTCAAAGAACTTTACAGAGCATAATTAAGTAAGGAAAGATATTTGACCTGGGAGCAAAACTTGGAGATGGACCTCCCAGCTTCCCACCCTTTCCTGTCTTCTTTGTTAGATGCATCTTTGTTTACTGGATTGTGAATAGTAGAGCTTGGAGGGAAAGCTAATTAACAGTAAAACTTGTTTGTGTGAGGTAAAAAGGGCAGGATTATGTGCATTTGAGTGGTAGTCTGAAAGACAGAAGGTGTCAAGCAAGAATAAAGAATCAGGTAAGCAAAAAAGTAAAGCTAGAGCCAGAAAAGGAGCAGAACAAGTTCATATTAGTAAAGGAACTAAGGAGAAATGTGGCAGCCTTGAAAGGATGCTGGGAAGAGTGTTGCACATTGTGCTGGTTTTGGCTAGGGTAGAGTTAATTTTCTTCATAGCAGCTAGTATGGGTCTATGTCTTGGATTTGTGCAGAAAACAGTGTTGCTAACACAGGGATGTTTTTGTTACTGCTGAGCAGTGCTTACACAGAGTCAAGGCCTTTGCTGCTGCTCACCCCACCCCACCAGCGAGTAGGCTGGGGGTGCAGAAGAAGCTGGGAGGGGACACAGCTGGGACAGCTGACCCCAACTGACCAAAGGGATATTCCATACCATATGGCATCATGCTCAGCATATAAAGCTGGAGGAAGAAGAAGGCAGCAGGGGATGTTTGTAGTGATGGCGTTTGTCTTCCCAAGTAACCATTATGCATGATGGGGCCCTGCTTTCCTGGAGATGGCTGAACACCGCCTGCCGATGGGAAGTAGTCAATGAATTCCTTGTTTTGCTTTGCTCGTGTACGTGGCTTTTGCTTTACCTATTAAACTGTCTTTACCTCAATCCATGAGTTTTCTCACTTTTATTCTTCTGATTCTCTCCCCCATCCCATGGAGGGGGAGTGAGCCAGTGGCTTTGTGGTGCTTAGTTGCCAGCTGGTGTTAAACCACAACACACGTCAAGGACACACACCACAAGTCAAGGACAACACATACACCAATATTCTTGCTCCACAGCAGCTCAGAAGTCCTATCCCCTTTAATAGTAAGCATGGTTGGTCTTTCTTCCTTCTAACTAAGGGTTTGGACATAACTCTAACTAGTCCTCACCGGCCAATGCAAAGCAAAAATCTGCAGCTTCAGGGAGAAAAAGGAAAATCTTTAAGTCCTCTCCCTACTATTCATTTTCTTTAACTTTTTCAGCAACAAGCAAAGGACCATACACAGTGAGCAGAGAGAAAACGATAGATTAATTAGCTCCCAGCTGATCTGCAGTTCCCTGGACATGCAAAGCCTTCTGTTGAAAAGTGCCCAGTCATACTCCTAGCCTGAGCGAGCGGAAAATGGAACAACTTCAGACATTCCACATTTTAGGCAAAAATGAATAAAGCAGAAGCAAGCTGGACTCTTAATAAATGAGGAGGGAATTTAAAAGTAGCACAATTGTAGTTGAGAAACTGAAGTACATTTGAAAAATAAGTGGTCAGTTTTCACCAGATAAAGTAAAATCCTAGAACTGTGGTTTATGCAGGAGTAGCAATTGCTATTGCTGCAGAACAGCTGAAGAAACTGTCAAAAACTCTGAGCAGTTGCTAATTGGCTGATCTGATGAGACAGGCCACAGGTCAGTGAGGTCTCTGTGTCACTGAAAATCCAGCAAAAGCAAGGACAGTAGCCTTTTTCTAAAATGAGTGTTCCAGGACTGTAGGCTGCATGGCTTCTTCAGCAAACTGTCCCAGTGAAGCAAAGCAGAGCTTGAGCAGCATAAATCTGGCTGTAATACAGTTAAAAATATGGAATAAATATCAAGATAAAGGTACTGCTGAAAACCTAGAGGAGTGCAAACTTACAAGCTGTAGACAAATACTGTGTCGTTAATTTTTAAAAATAAAAATGGAATGGTAAAAAAGGGGCCTAATCCATAGCGCTAGGACCTTAGGAAATTACTGAATAAAATGTCTCAGGGAATCTGAACAAAAAAGTAAAGCCCACCATGCTGCCAGCAGAGCTGCAGGCAGCAGGGACACACATGCATCTGCCTTGAGCCAGGCGTGCTCCTGCAGGACCCTCTCCCGGGGTCTCCCAGGAGAAGGTATCATCTGCGGCAGGAAGAGGAGAGTCACTCCACGGAGATGACAGTGATGCTCCATTCACGAATGCTCACAATGGGCTTGGAGATCCTTGATAAAAGGAGCAATGCAATATACACGTGAAGTGTTGTTATTATTTTTTCTGTTACACAGGTTTATTAAATTTAATGAGGACATTGAGGGATTCCATTAATCCTAACCACAATACCAGTGTCTCTCAACATTTTCTTGATTAAGCCATTGAAAATATAACAGCTCTGAGTGCCTTGCGTTCTTACACCGTGAGATTGTTAAGTGCACTCTACATGCAACTGCATTTACTCATTACACCTGAATTCTATTCTGGCGCATACTTTATTTGCTCAGCCTCTTTCACAGTAGAAGAATATGATCCTACATAAAGTCCACAAATATATTTTTTCCCATAATACTTTGCAATAAGTGAACATTAATTCATGCTAAATTACAATGGAGCTTCCATAGGATTACATATTACATCTACATGAGTATCCAGGGAGCAGCTTGATTAATATCATTATCACAATGAATAGTAGAGGAATTAATGTGATTTGCTGCTAACCATAACAGAGAAGCATTTAAATTTTACTTTGGGGAGATATCGTCCTTATTTTCCCATACAAAGTCTTTCCAACTTGCAGGTAGAAAGTGTGGAAGTGATAGTCAGCTGAGTAAAGCCTTTCAGGAGTAGAGCTGTTTGATTTTCACTTGTTATTAGGCCTTGATTTTTTTAAAGCCCCGCTGTGAATACATGCATGTCTTAAATCTACAATTATTTTTCTCTAATTTGAAATACATTTTACAATTAAGTTTGCATTTGCTTACAGTGAATTTGAAAAAAGCTTCTCCAATACACTTGCAAGTAGTGACAATGACTTCTTTCCCTGTTATTAAAAAGTTATAAAAATTTAAAAAAATTAAAATGAGATACAATCCTGAAGTCATAAATAAAAAATAACCATTAAAAAAAAATCCTGGTAATCAACCAACAGAAGCACATCCCAGCAAAATACACAATTACTTGTATTATTTATTGCTGAACATTTCTGCTCTGGTGGCATCTACAGAGCTCAGTTTGACTGGGGAACATACACTTACAGAGATACCTTTGCAAACCAAGTAGATAAGCCCCTTAAAAATATAAGAGAAAGGTATACAAATGAAAAGAAATTTTAAATAAATTTGCTGCTTGAAATACCTTTTAATGGACAAACAGCTTCTCTTAATATGTCACTAAACTAGCAAAATTTTAAGAATTTAAATAAAATAAGGATACACAGTGTACAAAGACATTGGCTCTGAGATACTTGGTCTTCCTTCCAGGTACACATAAACAATGAAAAAAGTGCAAGGGGTGGAGTGAAGATTGTAGAAGCTGTTACAAGTTCCTGTTTTCTCTTTTTTTTATTTTACTACATTAAAATTTTGCAGAATACTACTAGCTCATTTCTCCAGGGCATTTTGCTTTTGAAAGGTGAGAGGGTTGGCATTTGTGCTGTCTGGGGCTTCTGTAACGCCCATCACAACCACAGCAGAGGGAGCAGCTGCTTCTGTCTTTTATGAATGACATACATAAACACAGACTTAAAACATCCTAAAATGGTGATCCTGGGGACATTATCGACCGTGCTTAATCTCACTAACCCCCACCTACTTAACAATTAGTGGCTGCTGACTTCCTTCAGGGATAACTGTCATTCACTGGTGAGTTTGATCAGATTACCACTAACTACAGGGTTTATAAGTGTAACTTGCTCACTACAAACGCATTCACTACTGACAAAGACCACTTTGACTACTTAGGCATGTGTCAGCCATGTACGCCCATACTTTCAAAACAGCATCCAAACAGGAGCCCTCACAGTTTCCTGCCATAACACAGAGCCATAAATTAAGCTATAAAAATAAGCTGGAATTTTTCACAGGTCTTAGAAGTGTAACATGATGACAATCAGCCTTCTACTTATCACTTCAGGGCTTACTTAGTTCACCTAGTACCTAGCTTTGTATCTAATTAAAAGGTCTTTGCACAGATTTAAAGGGAACTACTGCAAGGGGTGGTAGTATTGGAGCAGCATCCTGCTGCATGTAAAAGAAAGGATGGACATGTGGGTTCACCTCCTGCGGAAGTGCCCAGTTGGCATGATTCCCCTTCCCTTTGCAAGCCACGTGCTTGGGGTGAAGATTTGCTGCCCTGACTGCAGTTTCTCAGTTACTGGTTTGTCTTCCCAGCTCCGCAGATCTGTGGAGCAAAGGGCCATGAAGATGAGTAAGGCACTGCAGCATGTCTCCTATGAGGAAAGGATGAAAGAGCTGGGACTGTTCAGCGAAGCGAAGCGAAGCGAAGCGAAGCGAAGCGAAGAGAAGAGAAGAGAAGAGAAGAGAAGAGAAGAGAAGAGAAGAGAAGAGAAGAGAAGAGAAGAGAAGGCAAGGCAAGGCAAGGCAAGGCAAGGCAAGGCAAGGCAAGGCAAGGCTCAGCGGTGATCTTATCTATGTGTACAAATACCTGAAGGGAGGGTATAAAGCAAGAAGAGCCAAGCTCTTTTCAATGGTGCCCAGTGCCAGGACACGAGGCAGTGGACACGCACTGAAACACAGGAGGTGCCGTCTGAACATCAGGAAACATTTTTTTACTGTGAGGGTGACCAAGCACTGGCACAAGTTGCGCAGAGAGATTGTGAAATCTCCATCCTTGGAGATATTCAAAAGCCATCTGGACACGGTCGTGGGCAACCAGCTCTAGGTGGCCTTGCTTGAGCAGGGGCTTGGACCAGATGACCTCCAGAGGTGCCTTCCAACCTCAACCATTCTGTGATTCTGTGATTTAGTGGTCTTCAAGGTACAATAGGCATGTGGATCCAACAAACAAAATGAGAAAAACAGGTAGTCACTAAGATAAAGGACAGTGGGGCACTGGAATCACTGGAGACTACCACTCTAGAGATATATTTGGTCCATTGGGCAGTATGAATCTTTTTTTGTTGGTTTGTTGGCAGAACAGGAGTAAGGAAAGACTTGCAGAGTGCAATTGTTGAGACTAGGAATCGGAAATACAAATGCAGAGAGTTCAAAATGTTTTCAAAGTTTATGGTCATAAAATTCAGAGCCTGCAAATGAAACATGCAAAGAGTCTACAAGCTGAGCTTCTGTGACTTTTTTTTTCTGAGTTGGCCTCAGTAGTTATTTGCTTTTACACAGATTAGAGAAATGTCTTACAACAGATATTAATTTTCCTCCTATCACAATGACTATCAAATAAAGCAAGTTTCTCTACCTATTGCCAACAAGCAGTAGTATGTTCCTTTATCATTATGTGCTTTAAATATCTTCCCAGAGGAAAATTAACAACAGATTTTTAAAGCAGTTCTGTGTCTTAAGAACCAACATGATAAAAAGTTCTAACAGTGCCTTCTCCCTAACAGGACTCCTATCCTCTCACTGCATCCGTTGTGAGTTGGGTAAGCAAAGGCTAAATTAGCATGAGTGCACTAGATATTATTTTGTGTGCACTAGATATTATTTGGTAATAAGGAGTGAAACTGAAAACAGGACAAATTAAAGCCAAACTTCAGGACACATACCCTGACTACAAGGTTTATTCAGCTCATTTTCCAAAGCAGAAGGCAGAAGTGTTTCAAAGTTTTTGTCTGCACTTGAACAAAACACTAGAAACTATGATGTAATAAGCAACTCTGTCTTCACAGGGAGAAAAGGAGACAGATCTAATGCATTTTACCAATTCCCAGCTTCTCCGATAACATGTTTACTTGCAGTAAGTTTTTGGTGGGGGGCAGAAAATGCCATTTACTTAGTTCATGGGCTGTCTTCAACTCAGCGAGCTTTAGATGAAACTTCTGGACATTGCAGACGTGAGTGGTTAGTTAGTTCACAGTGTTAGGGCACTTGCATTATCCAGCACAGAAAAAACAGATAATTTTTCCTGTCCAGCAGAGCAAACATTTTATATAGACCTATGCTTCGCCAGGGCAATTAAGTTTGCTGGCTCTATTCTTTGCTACCAAACATTAATATTTAGCCTTAACATAGGGGTCACAAAGCCTCGACAGAAAGACCATAGGTGATCCCTGCCAGTGGGCTGGCTCTCTCGGGCAGCGCCTGGTGGTAGCCTGGCAGCCCCAAGACCAGCCTGCTCCATGCTCAGACTTGTTGAGGCTTCTGGTGTGGCTACTCTGCTTCCCAAGCCAGGGAGAACCAGGATCTCCATTTACTGCACCGAGGCTTGAGCAGTCTGTCTGTATCAGGATTTTATGAATGCTTTTATTAAAAACATTAAAGAAAACTTGAAATTAGATAGCTCAGTGATGTGAAATGCTCCATGCACAACAACAACAGAGTGTGCAACATTTGAGTTTGCTTTCAGCTTTTACTTTTGTAAAAATGGATTCTGGGAAAAGAATGCGTTTTTTAATAAGGAAAAAAAAAGTCTTTATTAGCGTTTTTAGAAAGGGCTTGTCCTTTGGTAAAGCCATTGTGCTGTATTTATGCAGCAAATGGTGTATTAATGAGTTTTCATATACGTTTCCCTGATAGATGGGCAGTATTGTTCATAAGAATGAACAGCTAAAAACATACTAAAGAGGTACCTAGAAACAAAATCCTAAAGCTGAGAGTATAAGTTATCTTCCCAAAGCAGTATTGTTAGCTAGGAAAGGATTGTACAGTTCCAAATGTAAAAAATATGATCTACTGCCACCTCCCTCTTGTGGACTGCTATTTATAGTAACAATTGGACAGCAGATAGCTGTTTAGCAGTTTGATGTCATAATTTATATCCCAAGCAAGGTAGATAGCTTTTTGAATGTGAATAAATACAAACGTGGATTCCCATCTATCAACATGTATACATTCATTATCTCCCACGTTTACCAGAAAGCACACATGCTAGGATCACTGCCACAGTAGTAATTACTAACACACAGCAGGCTCTGAAAGACCTTAAAAGTTTGCTAGTTACCATGAGAAATATTGCCCCCAGGAAATGCATGATTCAAAACCAGTTTGTACATGGTGAATGCCTACCCATAACCATGCATAATTCAAGTAATTCATGAACCATAGGAGCCTCACTTGTTACTCCTGAGACAACCAACAAATGTCATGGTATGAATAATAGAAGAACACATATATTTGTATAGCACATTGAATTATCTACTGTAACTCCTCAACTCATTGCAGCTACTGGCAATTATCTCTGTGTTAGCAGGCACTGAATAAGCAGAATATTTACCTGGTGGGCTTTAAAATTCTGAAACCACTTGTCCTGAGTGGTCTCTGTTGCTTTGCCCTGCATAGGGGCTCTTCGAGTGCTATCTAATGCGAAGTGTTTGTTTCACACCTTGCAGCTCCGAGTGAGTCCAGTGCCCAGTTTCTTTTCTAGTGGGCTATTTTAACTTTGCAACCATGGGTGTAAATAAAATTCAGCTCACATCATTCGGATGCAGTGACCATCATTTAATTGTGTAACTAACTAAGCTGGTGGGAAGGAATGTATAATTTGTCGGGTCGTCTACCTGGAGAATAATAAGGCTCTGATCTAGTGCACATCAACACTCCTATGGGCTTGAGCACTTGCATTGTCCTGGCTGGGTTTCATCTTCAACACTTCAGATTTCTGCAGTGTAGACATCAAGATCCATGTAGTTGTCTAGACTCCTTTTATACCCAATGGAAGAAACAGGCACTATTTGTTTCCACAGCTAGCAAACATAATGAAAAAAAAAGTATTCATTTTGAAGGTAGGTGACTAACATAGGACAGACTAATTTCTCTCCAGATGTGTCTATTCCTTCCACTGATTAGAAAGAGTCCAGAAAGAGCCCACCTTAGATGCAGACATCAAGCTTGCAAATGTACAAATTTAAAGGAGCTGAATCATACCTTTACTGTATACAGAGCAACTATTCCAGGTGTGCTATGTTGAATTTGGATTTGTGTGCACTTAAGATCACAACTCTACTTTCTTTTTTTGGACTGCCTGTTTCTTTTCTCCAAACATAGGCCAGATGTTAATTACTCTTCTAGATTATATATGAAAAAATATATAAAAAATCTTTTTAGAAGTCAGATCCTCAGTGTCCCAAAGTCAATTGCTGATTGAGAAAGTGTTCTTCATTTTCTGTTTTTAAAAAAAAAAACGAACAAACTTAAATTATTTTCCTTTGGTTTGATTTATGGAAATTACAAAAAGAGGTCGTATCTTCATATTTTGTTTCTTTTCTAATCAAGTTGTTTATCTAAAAGGGTATACTTTCGAAAAATTGAAAACATTTTTAGCTAATCTATACTTTTCCTGGTGTGAGCCATTTGGTGTTTTGAAATGAGAATAGTACACATATTTGCCAGAAAATCAATGGAAAACCTTAAGCATTTGTAACTTGTATATTTGCTGCTTAATAAGACACAAAAACTTGCCAATTGGCCGGATATTTCCTAGCACATCTGGGCTTTTCTCTGTAAATGCCAGGTGAAGTTGACAAGATACATACATGTTTTGTTGTTGTTGCTTTTGTGTTTTTTAAACTGATTAATAAACATACACAAACAGCCTGCCTGTGAATGCAAGTGAACCGTATTCCCTGGGCATTTTTCAGACTTCCAAAAATAGTCTCAAGTTAAAAAAATGTTGATCTAAAGTGGACCAGCAGTATCTGGCATATTCAAATGCGCAGAAAAATTGCAGTACAGCAAGTCTCAGGCACAGAAGTTGCACACAATGCAGCAATGCAACTGATAGGGATTTTGTCCAGTCTCACTCACAAAGGCCGATACAAAGCCTGTTCGGTGACATGAAAAAAAACCCGCTGCACATTAAGGAGCCATAAAGAACATCATCTACAGTTACCAAGGTCACAGATGAAATGGATAATAATTTTACCCAACCCTGAAGGAGATGGAGGTTTTCAAGGCACTTCCCTGCCTACATGCAGCATCATTTTTTGCTTTGCCTCTTCGCAGGCTGGGTGCACAGGAGCTGGGCTGGCTGGCAGGCAGGTGGCGGGTGCGAGGCCGGCCCCGGGGACATGTCCCTTGGTAACAGAGGCAAGCTGTACTGCAAAGGATCAGCATCTTCCCTGCACCCAAACAGCCTAGAGCAAGCCCTAGATTCAGGCCTGTAACATCTACTTGATTGTAAAATAAATGGTGCAGTCTCTAGAGTAAGAAAGCTTTTTCCTGATGTCTAACCACATGTTCCATTACTCAGTTTGAGCTTGCTATTTTTTGTTCTGCTGACCGAGGATGTGAAAAACAGATTATTTTCTACATGCCTTATGTATGTAGAAACTTGAAGATAGCCATTGGATGTCTCTCAGTCCTCTCTAAGAAAAGCCAAGTCTGTATTTTCATATGGACCATGTTTCTAGATCCCTCATGATTTCTTCCTTGCTCTCTTTGTTGGTTTCATATTTTTTCTGGGAAGCAATGCCTCAGAATGGGCATGGATTTCATCAGTGAGGAGTAAAGTGTAAGGATTACTTCATATTTTGTATATATGGCATTCCTATTTATGTGCTTCAGCATGAAACTTGTTTTATTCCAACTGTAACTATTGGTTATTTTACTCATGTTGAGTTTGCAATCCATCAGGTTCTTTTTTGCAGAGTTACTGCCTACCACATCAGTACTCCTTCTGTAATTGTGTGCAGTTGATTATGCCTATTTAAGTGGAATACTTATCACTCATCTCTACTGAAATGCTTCTTATTGTATTTTGGACCATTATATAATTTGACAAGAGCTCTTTGATTCCTAATCCTATACTCTGAAGTTTTCACTCCCTTTTGTGTTGTCTGAAAGTTTGATAATGTATTTTGTTATACGAGCAGTAAATGAAAACATTCTTCAGTATCAGATGCAGGACAGGTCTGCATAGAACCTGACTTGATACATGTTTCATGACAAGACATGGACAACTTCTTGTTGACTGAAGTTTTCAAGTTGTTGCTTTTATTTCACAGCAGTTTCAACTAGACCATTCAGTTCCAGCTTTCTTAAGAAGAACGTTGTCAGATGTTTCCCCTATTCACAGACAAGTAACATTGGCTATAGGAGGCAACCTGATGGGGCAGAGATTCTGAAACTGAAAATAAACGTTCATTATGGTATTCTGGAACCATTTCCTGTGTGGTTCTTCTTGACCCTGCAGAGTCTCCTAGCAGGTTTCTCTTCTGCTTGCCTGGATGCCTGGCCTAACTCTGCTGCTTTCATGTTTGGCATGTAAACAGCAGGAAGTCTGCATTTTGGCAAGGATTTGTTTGCATTATACCCATAGGAAAGGTAGATACATAAAAACAGAATTCCCAAGAGGGCGTAGCCAACAAATCAGCCCTTTCCTGAGGTTTGGGATGCGTCATTTTCCTTTTGAGCTGCAGTTAGGTCTTCATCTATGTTTTTTTCTCCTGGCCTAGCCCTATTTTATTAGTTGGGATTATAAATCTCTGAGGACAAGAACCAGCTGTTTCAGGGTGGTTGTGCAGTGCCTAGCACGGAGGTCACCAGCGCTGGATAAGGTGTGTAAGTACTACTCGAATGATGAATTTATAATAATCAACCATACTGTATATTTCCTAAAGTTTTGCCAGGTCCTGTTAAGCAGATCATGTATCACAGTTTCTATAGCTTTTCTTAAGATATTTCTTAAGTAATCAGATCTTCTTGTCTAGAAGATCTCCTTTATATTTAATGAGCACAAAGGTTGCCCCTGTGGAGCAGGCAGCTTACAGGATCGGGGCCAAGTGAAATCCTGACAGCAGATGCTTGTTTGTTGGTCAAGATTTGGTCTTTGTAAAATCCTTCTGCTTAGCACTCACATTTCCACTACTCTCCAGTTGCCTCCTTTCCCATTATCTAATGTTTCATCTCCATATTTGCTACTTTATTTTAAGAGGGAGAAAATTCATTTTAAGGGACTTCTGTAAATAAAGACTTCAAAATAATTTCCTTGCAAATCTTTTTATTTTTCTTAGAAAAACAGTTACTATAGAAGAAAATTAACAGCTACCACTGTTTAGTTTATTTCATATGATAGTGCTTTTAAATGTTAGTTTAGGATTTACATCTTTCTCTGCTTTATTTTGGATAAGCTAATTAACTTTAAAAATAGTCTCCATAAGATGCAAAACATGGGAGAAAAGATGGTGGAAGCCAAAAGGTTGACTACAGCAAGAGTTGCGTTGAATTAAATTAAACTCCAGCACAGAACAAACTCTGTGGAGGGCAGGAGGACAGTCTAATTTAAAAGGGTGTGTCTTGCTGTGCAGACTCTTTAAGTGTGATCCGCTTTTGGCCTAATTTTCTGTGACAGAGTATTTAATAACAGTGGTCCCTTACTGAGAGTACCTTCTGCCTGGTCTGTCACTGTAGAAATTTTGGCTCTGTAATCGGCATATCTTTGTCAATTCAACACTTAAATTTCCTTAAGGGAATTAAGAACTCTTAACAGTTAGTCACACAGCTCCAGATGAAGAAATTTTACACTGGCATTAAAGCACCTCAGACCTAAGCCATTCTGCATTTGTTGCTCCTCTACTTTGTTAGCTATCTATTAAAAAATTAGGAACTTTCTTATAAAATAAGAAGGCTGCCACATAAGACCAATTATTTAAAATTCTAGAAAGGACTCTCAAGGGCAGATCAGGAGTTTCACAACAATATGGATTAATTTCAATTTTTTTTTGGCATGCTAAAAATAGGTGGGCACTGCTGTTTGACAAGCATTTTATGGGGAATGTACATTTTTCATTTATGAACATTCATCATTAAGTGGCTTTATATTTAAAACATTACCTAATGGAGCTGCATGGAGTCAAGAGCCAACATGTAGATGTACTTCAGAGCTACTTGGTTTCCAAAGCAGCAGTCCTATTTAAATGTGTACATGTCTTCTGTGACCTGACATATTAGAGGTTCTGAATTTAATTTAGTTTAAATGTCCAATTTTCTCTGTTTTTTCCTCCGCTGCAATTATGCAGCATATGAAGTATATATAGTAAGTCTATGAACACACTGTCTGAAGAGCCTAGCAGACATGCTGAAGGATTATTTTTCTCTCTCCTCACCATTATACAAATAATTGTATGATTAAAATAAAAAGAATCTGTAATAACATCTAAGGGTCTTGTGTCTTGGTCTTTTAGACTGCTTATAGACACAGCAGGATAAAAGCGATGCTTGAATTAAGTTAGATTCCTTATCTTAAGGAGTTCTGCATGCTGTATCCAATACAGCACTTTATGTATCAAGAGCCTATAACCATTTTTGCCACTGAAGCCATAACATGCACAGCTCCAAGCTCACAGCAGGAGTGCAAGGTATCCTGTCTCTTGCTGTGTGAGCATCCTTGTTAACAGCAGTGGTGAGACAGGAGGCACACTGGGAGAGTCTCCCTTCCTCTGAGGGAGGCAGGCATGTCCTGTCCCCTCCCTCCAGCCCTTCACACTCCTCCAGACTGGTGCTTTAATTCTTCAGCAGATTGTGGCTGCTCACGTCAAAGAGGTGTAAGAAGCTGAAGAAGGTGGACCTTGGGCATGTCCCCTGACAGGCAACATCAGCGGGGGATGCCTGTTCCTGGAGAAGGCAAAGATCTGTGTTTGCAATCATGGGTGCAGAGCAGTCTCCATCTGTGCCACCAAGTCCTCCACTGTAATGTATAATGGGAGCAGGCAGACTGATGAAAGACCAGTTCAGTGGGTTTCCCATAAACGCTGACCCGTGCAGGCATATACTTGGCAGCACCACTGAAGCTAAACTGTTGTCCATATTTTTATGGTTAAAAACTGTTGTCACATTCTTAGGTGAGGAACAGAGTGGGATCTGACTAAACGAGACAGAGAAATGTAGATTGCTTCATTTCTGTATTTTCACTTTTCTTTCCCTGTGCACAGGAAAGGAAGCGGTAACAAACCGTAACAGGCCTAGACTGGAGAAAACTGATTTCAGCACAACCCCATTTTGTCAAAGGGGATTTCAGTTCCTGCATTCTGAGGGCTTGTGGTTTTGTTGCAGTCTGGAACAAAAGTGTGAAACAGCATAGCCATCCTCATATTAGCTTTACCCATCACCTATCACAGTTCACTGTCTCAGAAGGCTAAGAGGAGACAGAAAACCAAGGTGGCAGCAATCCTGCAAGAGAAGGGTGACAGGTAGAAAGCACAGGCTTAAGGGATCCCAAAGGGAGGTCTAATTTTTAAAGGGTTCGTTATGCTACTACATTTCAAATAATAGTATTTGGGAGGGGTTGAAGTTATACACAATGAATTATTTCACATTCTTAACCACTCACTAATTTAAGCCAGACACATGAAAACTATATGCGTCTTTTTATGAAGCATGCATCTTGTCCAAATTATGTCTTTATTACTCTCACTAAGAAGTATATGTATGTAGTTCAGAAAAGAGAATGCACATAGCCAACAAGAAGGGGAAAAAAATTTTTTGGGGGGGTTACTTTGTCATTTGCTTTCTTTTTGATGCATCTGTCTCAAGCCAAGACATAGGGTGTATTTAACACTTCCTGCAGCACATATGTCCCAGTGTAAAATAATCAAGGTGAGTTAAAAGGTGCACACATATACCTTCAGCACCATTATTTACCAATGAGTTTCACTCAATCTCAATCTTTTAAATATCTTTTCCAAAATGGAGTGCAATGACTTCTGGCTGGAAAGGAAAAACCTGATCACTCTGAGCTGTCACCAATCGTCTCTCAACTGAGAAGAACATTTCTGTTATCTCTTCTACAGTGAATTCTGGTTTTATAACGACAGTCATAGCACGCATTAAATTTACTTAGTGGTACATTTGTATGAGTGGAATAATGGCAATTGTGCCCCTTGTCCACATTGCCCCTATACCCTAACATTAACTGAGCCATATCTTTATGCACTCTTTTCTCAAGCCTGATTGTCTGCCATAGACACCTGTACTCTGTGCCATGTTCAAATGTTAACAATAAAACTTACAGGAGTAGATTGATGTGAAAAGGCACAAAAGTTAAACGGAGCCATTTCTAATTTTATCTTGCTGTCATCCTATGGTGCATTCCCAGCCATGTAATAATAAGGAGAACAGAGGGAAGGCTGAGATCAGATGAGAATAGTAAATTGTTTTTTGACAACTGGCTTCTAACTTTAGGTTTCACACACATCACTTCCTCAGCCATACAAAAGTGTACTTACTGAATTCAGAACATGAAAATATAAGAAGCTAAGGAAATGTTTTCCTGAAGAAGAATGAGGAACAAAGAAGCTGTATACAGGGACATAGCTAATGGAAAGCCCAATAGGAATTTTCAGCTCCTGCATTTTTTAATGCTCTCTTCTTGTTTAGGGATGCTTTATTACAGTCAATTGCGCTGTTTGGCGCTGTAGCTCCATAAACTGCCCTAACAGCCCCCATGAGTACTGCTGCAGTGAAGGATCTGGTTGTGTTTCTATTATAAACCTAGTTTCAGAGATATTTATAACTCAGCCATTTTAATTTGCATCAGGCTTTGGGGAACTTGGCTCACAGGTCAAAGAGTGAAACAATTTTCAGCTTATATATTTGAAAAGAAAAGATTTTAGCCAAGAGCATTTTGCAGTACAGAAAATTTTATCATGATTCAGAAGCTTCCAGGATAAGAAAATTTATCTTATCTTATGCAGTAATTATATAATGTGAATTATATGTTACATTTGTGTGTATAAATTCAGATTAATAAGAGACACTGTATTAACTGTTTAAGATGTTTTATTATCAGCATCAAAATATGCTGTTTTCACAAATTAATTAAAAGGTAAAAACATGGATAGTATAATTTCACCTTCAATTTTTGAAAATCTGTAAAAAAAATTGTATTTATAACTGTTTCACAAAATGTAGAACAAGAAAATGTTGATGAGGAATAGCAAAAAAACCCAACAACTATGAGGTCATCTAGTTGATTAGTTCATGTATTATAATGATAAACCAATGAATTTGTACAAGTAAAAATTCTGACATTTTCTTTTTTGGGGTCCTTATATCTGCCTTGAATGTAAACAGTACCACATCCAATCTTTATCCTATTAACAAGGAAATGAAAGCAGCTTAACTCTCCTTTAAGTTTTGGGCTAGGTGATAGTTACCTTTACAGCTGGAGTGCTTTTCTAGTGTGGATGTATTTACATAAATATATTTGTAACATGCATTCAAAGATTTGTTTGAATATTCAGTAATATTTGTCTTCTGGCAGATATTATTCTAACTTATATTTATGGTAATTTTCTCAGTTATTTAACTTGAGAATCTAATAAACAAAATTTCTATTCTAGATTACTTCATTGAGATCCTTCTCTTTATTACTGTTTTCTATTGCACATCTGCTTGATGTGTGTATTTCATTTCTGTCACTAATAGTCTCAGCTCTACTCTAAACTACATAGTTTCTGGTCAATTTTCACTTGATAACTGGTCTTTCACTCTAGCTCCTACCCTGTCAGCAAGTTGCATTACCTCCTCTAGGTCACTGATACAGAAACTGAACAGACTCATCCTTAATGATTACCCTTGTAGAGGTCCATTAGTTGCATTCCTCTTCCTGAAGTTCAAAATTACCCTCTGTCTTCAATGTTTAAGCCTATTTTGTATCTGTGCAAATACCTTATCCTTTTTCCCATACTTGCTGACCTTGTAGATTAACATTTTCTCCACTTTGTATTGTCTATCAAGTTGCCTTGAAGTCCATGTAAATTGTGATGATGGCTTCCTCTCTCTTTTTGACTTTACCTGACTTTTCCTCCCCCCTTATCCCTACCTGCTCCACTAACATCCATTTTTAATACACTCTGAAATGTCTGATCAGAGTTGTTTCCTGCTTTATATGGAACCATCTTCACTATTATGAGTGCCCTTTAGTTACTGCCCACTCTGTCCCTAAATGTTGACCCAGCTATGAAACAAACTTTTCTTTAATTTTAGATATGCAGGGGCTGTCTTTGAAGTAAAAGACCATATCCTATTGCTTTTAGTTATGTATACAAAGAAGTATATTGCTAGTATTGCTAATTCCCAGGATAGTTTGGAAATTGTATATACTATTTACAAATATTTTCACTTTATTTCATTTTGAATGTGATTTTTAAATATGACATTTTAGAGTTCAGCACTGGTTGGTATTAAATACACTATTATCCATACTGGCCAGTTTTCAGTAATTACATATTAAATATTTTTCTGAATATTTAAAATCTGTTCAACATATCTAAAATAGATAGTTTCAGCAAGGAATAGTGTACATATATCTGCTTTATCTGCTTTATCCACAGTGTCTGTGTGTTCAGGTTTCTGTGTGCCTAAGCTTGTGGGTAATGGGTGACATGGTGGATGTATGGTTTATATACAATTGCAAAATCATGCCAGAAAATACTGATTTCATTTCAGATGGACAGTTTTTTAAAATTTCTGTAAAATCCCAGTTCTGCAAACACATATATAATTAAGATAATGTGTTTGTCCATTATGGGTACATATGGGTACATATGCATTTAAATTTTAACATATGCAATAGCATTTACAGAACCAGGGTCAAAGTTCTGGAAACCTGGTATCATAATTACCGTTGCTAAAATCTCAAATCCTTCAGTACCTGAAAGTTAAAAAAAAATTGCACTTCCTTTTCCTCTTGAAATGTAACGAAAGGTCAATAGCTCTAAGTTCCTGCAAAACTAAATTTCTGAGGATTTTCATTATCAAAACCTCAAAATAAACTTTTAAAAAAGGGAGTGTCTGCTTTGATTAGGGTCAAAACAATTGTATGACCCTCAGTTGGACTTCTATCATTCCTATATGGGCATATAATATGATCTGACAGCTGCAAAAGTCAAAACATGCACTTCAACCTTATCAACCCAACACACTAAACCTTATCAAGACAAACCTTTACAAAGCCCTTTCTCATTTTGATAAATCAGCATTTTCTGACTGCAAATCATTCTGATTGTTCTAGAAATAGTCTAAAGTATTTTGCGTAGTCATTGTGAAGTTTGATTCATGGCTACAGTGCTCTGAGATCCTCAAAGGAAAGTGGAAGGATACAAAAACTACTGCAGAGGGTGCTACAGTTTTTTAGGTTCTTTTAATTTGGTTTTGAACAACTGCTTTTTTTTTCCCCTATGAAAATCCAGACTGGTTTTACAAATGAGAAATTTGGGAGGACTTTATCTAAAATATGGTTGAACTAAGTACTCATTTAAGAATTGTATGCAGCATCTTCCCTGGCTAGATCAGTGACAAAAAGGTCTCATTATCTTCACTCTACATCCAGTCCCTCTGTAACTTCCATTTCCAATGAGGATTTAAAACCTTTCTCCTTTGCCTCTTCCTGCTGAATTATAATTGAGCTTCAAAAGGACTGCAGAACTTGCCTGCTCAGAAAGCCCTAAAATAATAACATTGAATTTTGCAGGACTCAGATTTTCTCTTCTACAGCATCTTCTTAATCATTTCCTCAGCTGTACAAAGGCGTTGGTGAGATAAAAGAGCCAATGATTTATTTTTTTGAAGCTTGCTATTCATGGTTTTTTTCTTTTTCTTCCATGACCATTCTTCACGAATATGCTCTCTTTCTCACTACAATAAATAAGACTTCTGTAAATAAGATCTGCATCTAATGAACGAGTGGACTGTATTATATTTTGACACCATAGTAAAATTTGTCTTCAAGGAGATCAAAAAAGAGAAGAGGGAAGAAATGCCTAATGTATGCATTTGAAGTTGCTGCAAAAAAGGAATGTAAATAGTCATGGAAGAATACTATATTGTATCTTCACTAAATGGCAAGGGGGTCTGAGCTGTAGAAATGATCTACTAGACCACCCAAGAGCAAGTAATACATAACATGTTCTGTGCCTTATGTATTCTATCAAGTCCTTAACATGAGGATACATTTACCACACAAAAATTTAGCCACAGGAAAGATTGTTCCTAAATACATTTACTCTCTTATGCATGTATGTTGGAGTAATTACTCATGTACTAAATATTGTAAACTAGAAAAGAAATGTTCAGCTGCAGTTATCTACAACCTAATAGCTAGTAAAATAAGCAACAGCTAGATAACTTGAATAAACATTTAATTATAGTTAACTATCTGGATGTTTTCAATATCAAATTAAGTTTAAATGAATGCAAATTCGAATAAGACAGCATTTTAAAAGTGATAGGAACAAAGGTAAACAGCAATGGTTTGCTTCAAAGTCAATCACCTGTTGAAGAAGAGCTATGGTGTTCACTGATGTTTGTTGTTACATTTACAACAACACACACACAACAACACAACTATTGGAGAGAGAATACATTTAAAAACCAAGCCATTCAGATGTAAAATGAAGTTTCAAAAGTAGCTGAAGGAAAAAAATAGAATGTCTTAGAACCTGTGATTTAACCTTGCATACTCTTCTTTCACACCATAGGCTACAGAAAGAAGAGTCAAGCTCTGGAGAAGGTTGTGCTCCAACAAGATAACACAAATACTATGTTGGGAACCAAACTTATTAAGAACACAAACTTACTAAAAAACCATATGGTTGGCATTCTTTCCCAAATTAATTGAAAACAGGGTTGCAGATAAATGAAATTCTATTAACTGTTAAGGTGAGGGGAGAACATGCTAACCCTCATCCACAGACCCCTTCTTTGACTCAGACACATACGGACAAACACAAAATCAAAGTTATTGCATTTAGATGATGTAACTTCTTCCCAATTCGAACCATCAACTTTTCAGAAACAAGCGCCCTTCGTCTTGCAGATATGTCACTCAGAAGTGCTCCTCCTGTCTACAGGGTCATGATGCCAAACAGCTGATGCTCTTAGGAAGGGTGTTGGTGTGAATTTCTGCAGCTGCTTAACTCTCATTGCAGGCTGCCTTTTCCCTAGGCACAAACCATAAAATTGCCTACTGGAGGTCCGTACACATTCAGAAACAATGAGAGCTACAAAAAGACATGAACCATGGAGCATTGTTTGTATTTTCTGTGATATTTGCATGAACTCACCAAACCAGCCGTGTCCCATTCCCATTCATTGAATCATTTGCTCCTACTCTGTACTGCATTATGTTTACATGGGATCACTCGTCAGTTTATTCCTCCTTTTTTCTTTTTTTCATTCCTGTTTTGGTTGGTTTCAAAATTTTTCCTACTGCTATGCCCAGAGCCTCACAGCACCTTGTCCAGAGGCTTGTGAGTAGAGCTGCATTGACAGAAGGACTGAAGGGAGCTTTCTCTCATTTTGATGGCACCAGGAACGCACTCTCTGCTGAGTCTGCTTTAGCCCCCTGGGTCTGCCAGCACTGTTTCTCCTAGGGATCCAGGGTGTTACACTCCAGAGCATCCAGAGAAAAGCCCTGTATAAAAATGCCCAAGTGCTATATAGACCTTAAAACTGTCCAGATTTCCAGCAGGTCTCCTGAGGAATTTGTTTCAGTTCACCAAAGCTGATTTCTAATTGTACAGATTCCTTCCTTTACAAACACTGCAGTGAGGATGCTGTACAGATAAGCCTGCCCCACATTTCCTCTGTTAGAAGAGTCTTCTTGCTCTTCTTACATTTTGCTCTGTGTTGCAAATACATCTCATTTATATGCTATGCACCACATACAACTGAAATGTGCATTAGTCCAAGCGAGATAATAAAAACTGGAATCCTTCAGTGTCCTTGCTCTCTTCATTTTTCACTACACTTTCAACGGAATCTCACCTGTCACAGTCTTCAGCATCCAGTTTATACTTTTTTTCTCTTTGCACATTTTGACAGTCTCTACAGAAAAGGAGATCATACTAAGGAATACTTAATAAGTGTAAGACATATTCTGTCTCTATGATGAGGGACATTTTTCTACTTTCTTGTGGCTACACATTTCAGGTATAGTACTGCAAAAGTTGAGATTGTTTCTGCTCCCTGGGGGTACTATACTACTTACATATTTTCACACCACTTTTCTTACTTACCCTTTCTTAGACTACATATATTACCCGCAGGTCTAGGAACAATCTCATTTCTGTGTGTACACATACAAGCTCATGTAGAAATCAGTTACAAATTAATGTAACTTTCCATAATAAATATGGAATAATAATATAATAATAACTTTCCATAATAATAATAATAAATATGATTTTCACCGATGTCAGAGTTTTTACATCTGAAATTTCAGATGTGTGTTTGAAACTATTTCTAGTAAATCAGAGAAGATACATCAGAAAGATTCACATGTTCATATGTTAAGAGGTTTTAAATTATCTCTTTCTTTGGTGGTAGGTACTGCCTCTGCCTTAGATTAGCTCTGAGACCCCAGGTTGATATTCATTTTTTATTCCAAATGAAATGAGGTCCCCGAAAGGTCTTAATGATCTGAGCTGGGAGCGAAGATTGTACCTAAACTTCAAAGGACATACGGACAAGGACTGCCAAATAAGCTAGCAACGGGGAAGTCCTCAAAAGGAGCTTTACTACTTTATGCCCTCCAGCTTGGCAGTGGTATTAGACCTGGAAGAAGAGTATGCCATATTCCCATATGGAGGTAGCCATGGAAACATTACTTCCGGGTACCAGAAAGCTCTGTTATCTCCTCATTGATACTGGCGTGTCATTTCATCCCTTATCTTAGATCTTCATGGTCCTTTAAGACTCCTTCTGTACCAATTGTTACACTCCATCCCTCCAAATGATTTGTCAGAGTCTCAGTCATGACTGCACAGCGTGAGGGTCACTTTTGTCCTTCCCCATCCTGGCTCAGCTGTGCATCACATAACACTGGAGGCTACTCTAGTCCTGCTCACAAAAACTCCTATGAGCCAAAATAGCAGATGGAAAAGAGGGAGGCAGAGATGGGTCCTTGCCTTCCCCTTTCTACTTCAGATACAGACTCTAAATCAGTAGCAGAAGATACATTGTAGGAGAAGTTGCACTGGTTCTAATTTTGTACTGTGGTGGTCTTTTTCCATAGTTAGCAAAGAAGGCATTTCCCCACCATCTGGTTGTACAGAGTCTTAGAAATTAAGCCTCAGACAGATCCTAGAAAACTATCTAGGCTGGTTCTCCCTCTTCCCTACTAACTGCCTTCTTAAGGCCTTACTTATAAAACACCTGGGAAGGCAGGAGTCTTCCAGGGTACTCAGCTTGGTCAAACATTTTACTGCACTGCCAGGTAAAAGTTGTTCCCAATATCCTCTACCCTATTATCCTAGTTTCTCTTTAGTGTGAAGTTAACCTGCTTTCTCCTTGCTTTAATCTGTACTTCCAATGTCATCTCTATTTTATAAACATTTCAAGGCACTTTTATTCTCTATACTTCTTGCTTGAATCCACATTTAACAATAAAAAAGAAATAATAGTCATTAAGTATATTTTTATAATATATAATTATATTTATGTAATATATAATTATATGATAAATATATTATTGATGAGAGGTAGTTTCAAAATGGAAAGCTGTGCAGTCCCAAATTTCTCCTGATTTGGGATTGCACAGCTCTGGTTTTGGCAAGTGTCCATATCTAATAATAACAATGCTCAATGACACAATGACTTTTAAAAATGAGGTTTAAAAAAAATATGTTTAAGCCAATAGCCACATTTGTCACCAAAAATTCCCAGTATTACAGAAAAGATGGATTATAATGAGAAGTAATCCCATCAAACTGTCTGCTAATTCTATTAAAATTATGCAAGTGACAAGTACTCTCTTAAGCAGTGAATAACCCTTTCAGAAGTATCCCTATCAGTCAGAGAATGTTGATTTTGCACTAACTCTCAGCAGCAGGAGAATACATTACTCTCTCTGTAGGTATATGCAATGCTTATTTCTAAAAGGACACAAAAGTTTTCCCCTTTACTGCTAGCATGTCATTGTTTACTGAATTGCTTAAACTAAATGACTGATTTTTTTTGCTCCCATGGCCAGCAGATATGTATCCCATACTTGCAAAGAGCATAACACTGCTTATAGTGTCAATAGAAACGTCTGAAGAATATCCTGCAATTCGTATTTATCCCATGGGCTTTTCTTGTGATCGTGTGATTTTTTTTTTTTTTTTTACTTTCTGCATTTCATTTAATAGCTAGTGCTTTAGTTAACTCGACTAAATTTTATAATGATCCTATGGTCATAAGGAATAGAGAAATAGACATACCTGAATTCAAAACCCTTCAAACACTGAACTTGCCTCTTGTCATTGCATTGCCATTTCACTGATGCGAGGTTATTTAAAATGGGTGCAAAGTCCTACTAGCCTCAAAGCAATTAGAGTTTCCTATCTCGTTGTACTTGTCTAACTTCCACTGCTGCCAGTGGAAGGGCAGAGAGTCCTCAGACCATCAGTGGACTGAAAGCCATTATGGTCTAGATCTGAGTGTGACCTTGAAAGGGGGTACTTGGAGAATATGCAATTCAGTAAGTACTTGTGATCAAAGGTTGTAGTATGCCTAGCTTGCATAATTTCAAAATAATTGGAAAAGGTGATTTATCACTTGCCAGTTTTTAAAGGATCGTTATAAAAGTATGCTATATGCCTCAAAGTGTTAAACTGTGTCCTAAGGTTACTTGATTTTACACATTTGCATGACTTTTTAGATCAGTCCTAAAGCTGTTGATTTTGGTTATTTTTAATGTAGTCCACAGAACTGATACTGTTCCATTTTTACCATTCTCTTTGGTATCTACACAATGACAAGAACTGTATTTTTGACCTTTAATCTAAAATGCATCCAGACAAGACTGAGAAAGTGCACATTTGGAAATATTTCCTTCAGAGACAGGGGAGAGAGGAAAAGGAGAAAGAATATGTGTGTGAGGGGAAGGAAGAGAGAGACTGAGTAAGAGAGCAAACAATAAAGCACCTCTTTCAGTCTCAGTCTCCAGAGTCTCTGCATTCGGAGAATACAAGCGTGCAAGTGGTCTCAAGCAAACATGAAAACACAGCAGACTTCTTGCAAATGAATCTATAAAAAGAATTAGAAAATGCTGTTACCTGCCAGTGCAAGGAAGTGGAAACAGAAAAAGTTTCTAATCTAAACTCTCAATTCAGAGCAGTAAATACATCTTTTTTGAAAGTTGAGGATGTTGAGTTAGTTTTTGCCACTGCAATCTTTTCTCCATCAGCACCTCCCCACTCTCTATTTCCATGCATTTCAGACTTGAAGTGGGAGTAGGAGTAGAAGTATGGAAAGTCTGCTGGAAGAGCTCTGCTTTCATCCTTTCACCCTTGCCTCATTTACTTGGCTCCAGTTGCACACATCTGCTTCACCAGCTCTTCCTCTGGTGCCTTCTTCAGTGGAGCCCCCCTGCCTGAAATTTCCTTCCTGACCCAATCCACTATGCCTCCACCCCTTATTCTTTAAAGTCTCTTCTCAAAATACTCATCTCATAAAACCTCTAAGCCACAGTCCTCCCATTGAGTCCATCAAAGAAACAGAGATAAAAAACAAACAACCCCCTGCAGACCTACTAAGACATGAAAATGAGCCAAGTGCAAGCGCTCAGTCACTCTTCCTCTTTCAACTTTCTTCCCACACTGTTTGTCTTGTTCTGTCTATCTACACTGATTGTTAGTTGTCTTTCTGCAGTTTTATACCTAGACTGTGAGATTCCCAGAGCAGGGTCTTCCTTTTAATAAGTGGAGTCCATAAAAGATATAACCTCCTCTTGGCACAGAGAGAATCTATATTCAAATATTCTCTTACCAGTTACTCAATACCAAAAATGACTGAAAAAGCTCACGAAGGGCTATCACCACAAAATTACTATCACAATTTATTTAGCTAAGAAATGCAGATAAGCATCTGGGTTTCGGATCCTTCTAGAGACAAAGGACTGTATTCATCAGATGCTTGGAGACGCAAAGCAACCATAAACCCAACTTTTTCTGGCCAGGGAAACAGTTTAACAGCTGTTTTCTATTGTCAGAATGACTCAAACCATATGGGTGAACCTGGTCCCAAACCATCTGAGATCCACCAATCACTTGCTTTCACCTAGACAGCTGCAGTTTTAATCAGTTGCACACGGACTTCTGAAAATTTAAAACCGCTATTTAAGTCTAGCAAGGCTCAGCCTGAATCACCTCTTTTTTCTCCCCTCTTTCAGGATAGCATTCACCTCTGTGCATAAGTCAGGCATAAGGTTGATTCACAAAGGCTGTCCTGCTTATGTGCAAGAACGTTTCAGTAAGACAGAAGTGAGGAAAAGGCCTTCTGCTGACCATTTGCAAGGTGACAAGTTCATTCTTTGTTAGCCCAGGATTTGGTTCCCAATATGTACAGAACAGAAGCTGGAGGCAGACCAAGGTCATTGCACTGTGATTTTGTTTGAAGATGGATTTTACTTTATGATTTTGAAGAGCTTTGTGCCTTCTACACTTGAGGCCATTGGATTTCTCTCTAGTTACATGTCACAGTTTGAACATAAATGTGTTGATTTGTTCGTTATGAAGAGCATAATGGAAGAAGATAATTTTCATGATCCTGGGATGAAGCATGAAAGGATTGCTGTTAATAAACATTTTGCTGTTCTGTTTTTTAAAGATATATGATCATTTCTCTACCTACTTCAAAAAAGTGAGCTTAAATAGCAATAGATTATGTCATAAGTCCCCCAGGCCATTTTGGGAGACAAAAAAGACAAATTTTTTGTTTGGTTTAAAAAATGTTTTTCTCTGGTTGTATATCAAAAACCATGTAAATCAGAGACCAGAACTACAAAATCTACAAGCAAAACATGGAACTGACTATTTGCAAAATGCCATCAGATTTACAGAGGAAAAAATAGAATAATTTCTTTAACCATTTCACTAATAATTCTCTTCTTTTTTTCCACTGGAATTTGTCTTCCATAGTAATGTAGTGCACAAAGCGTTCAGAGAAAACCATGGGTTTTTGCACTGATGAAGTCTTTGGGTTAAGTGCTAAATCAGTTATTGTTCTGAGAAGCCCATGTGCCAGATTGCAAGTGTGAAGCAGTGGAGAGCTCTCAGCAGCATGGTTCATGTTGATCTCTTTATAAAGATCTCCCCCCTTGGTTGGAGTTCATGTCTTTGTACTTGCAACTCGAAAGCCTGGTGGGTCTGATTGCTCCCCCATGGCATGTGTGCAACCACAGCTAATGCTCATCCCACCAGTGGCAGGTCTGAGCGAGGCAGGCAGGATGTGTTTTCACAGCCTTCTTCTGTCTTCTTTACCACGAAAGATCAATATTCACCCAAGAAGTCTGATTTAAAACAATAATTTCAGGCTACAGGTTTTGGTACCATTCTACTTCCTCTTCACTCAGTCCTCTTTTTAAAAATATCTCAGCCTTCTTCTCACACGGACACTAAAGGTAAAACATAAAATGATGATAAAATCTAAAACGCAAGTAAAATGTAGCTCTCAACCAGGTTAGACTGCCACATACTAGAGAAAACCATGGGGAAGTCAGACAAAGTGAAGTGATCACAGTTCCAGTTTACTGTTGATCTTTGGCCAAACATTTTGCAGGCAAATTTTGACATTGCCCAGAAGGACGAGTTTCTTATATAACGGAGTAATTGGCCTGCCCAGCCTGAGAGCTGTCGCTCTGTCACATCTGTCTTTAGAAACTGATGAATTTATTTTGTAATTCAAGATGCCAGTTTTAAGGGGCGGCGGTTTACCACCATGGGCCAACTGCTGCAGCCCATTGACTAGTCAGGCTGCAGTGTATCTGGCAAGCTCGCCCAACTCGGTGCTCTGTAAAGCTGGTTTTCATTTATCCAAGCCAAAGGTATGAGCAATGGAAAAATGGGAGCAGCAAACATCTTATGCAACTGACCTGCTGGTCCACATTCCACAAAGTAAAAAACGAAAACCACCATTTCATTAAAATACAGTATGCAAGACACAAGGTCCCATATTACCATGTAAACTGTCTCTTTTTTAATTACCTTTGCATAAAGTATTGTGTCTCTGTCCCCTCCTTGGGCTCCATTTCCATATAAAAGGAACTTCTTTAAAAGCACCTGCTGATTGGGTTCATTTTATTTAGAACAAAAAACTTTACTCAAGACAAACTCTTTGTTTTCATTTGGCTTGCAATGGCATTATTGACCACTTTGTGCAGCCAAATGGATTGCACCTAACTGCTGTATGTGAGCGCACAAGGGTATGTGTAGTTAGAGTCTGCCAGTCTGCAGGTGGGTAACTTGCTTCCTTTTTCATGGCTAGGTAAGCCTGTTTTCCTTGTACAGGAAGAAGATAAGAGATTCGGGTTATCTAAAACTGCAGAAGGAGGAAGCCTTGGACCACGTACTACAGCTTTCTAATGCTCAGAAACCCTTCAGCTCCTGCTCTTCAGTAGCAAAATCTGAGTGTCTCAGAGGCAGCATTACATTCTGTACCTCCCACTTTAGGGTCAGCCTTGCTGGTGGCTTCTGCCTACTTGTGATCCTGAAGTGCATTTGTACCATGAAGAGGACATTACATGACACGGCATCGTTCCCTTTCTCAGAGAGCTATGAAGATGAGAGACAGTGAGGTTCCTGTGATGTGTTCCTAAACACCCCTGTAAAGTTTACCCTGGTATTTCAAGACCGGGTAGGGTAAATGGAAATTTAAATTCTTCAGTATAACTACAAAACAGTTTTGGGTATTTGCCTTACTTTTCCATTATATTTTTCAAGTGCTTCTATTTTTTCCATCCTTCTTTCCACTGCTGTCCTACTGTCCAGAGGGCAAGTATACAGCTAGTATGTGTCTTACATCTCTTTGACAAGGCAATGACATTTATTTCCTATCCTGCTTTCAAATCCTAGTTACAATAACATCAATGATGCTGTGAACGTTCCTCAAGTTTCACTGATGCGAGAGAGATTAGTAGCACAGTTATTCATTTTATTTGGCCACCTCTTTGCCTAATTAGCCCTAGCTTGCAGCAGAAGGAGAACTGGTTGTAAAGTAGCTTTTTTTGGGTGTGAAAAACAATCTTTTCCAAATTTCACTTTAATTAAAATTAAACCAAAGCCTAAAAGGTTTCACAATTTCCTATGAACCAGAAATTCTGCGAACTTTTTTTCCCAAACCTAGGACATACAATAATTCCAAATTAAACATTTTCCCCAGAACCTACATCTGCTCAATAAAATTGCCATTTTCCTCATTTTCATTGATGCAAGGAAAGTTGGTTCAGCTGAACAGCTGCCTGAAACTCCAAGGTTTGTGGCCTACGTTATAGCCAAGGCTTCCCGGACTTTTCTGCTCCTCATGCCAAGCACGTAAGAGCTAGCTCATGCTGAGCTGATGACCCCAAGGTCCCTAGTTTAGGAGCAGTCTGCCCCAAAAGTCAAAACTCCAAATTAAATCCTGGGATGCATTTGGCAAATATTTTGTGACAGAAATCTTTCGGGCTGAACACAGCAGCGTTTTTTTGTTGGAAAATGTTATTCATAACACTAACTGAGAACAGCATGGGGTTGTCCTACTCCAGGGAAAATTCTGGGAGTTCAGAAGAAATCTCTGTAAATAGGTTACAGAGAAGAGCAAATACTTTCTTCCGTATCTGTGCCAGTGAAATCAGCAGGATCATGCCCAGGGCACATACTAAAAGAGAGACTGTCTGTGGAATGATGATAAGAGACTATTTTCTGGTGTCTATCATATGTCATGATCAGGGCTATAAAAATTATGCACAGAATACACGGCAAGTTTCCACAGTAGTTGAAGCCAGGCACTGCTGTTATGTGTCTTGTTTCCTCCTTGTCCTTTTCAATGATGGTAGGACCCAGCCATGGTTGTGGCAGCAACCTCTGCAAAATTTCCACTGGGAAAGGTGGAGTTTTGTGCCTTCCCCTTTTGGGATTATCCACACAACAGCCAGGCTTGACAGTGTCCCTGATCTCTAAACACCTAGGAAATGCAAAGATGTTGCTGGTGGCACTGTTATAAATCAATTTTAGAATTCATTATTCTTTTTTTCTTCTGACCATGCATAAGAACGACCAACCATACCTGGAAAAAAAGAATGTTTATACATTATTAATATTATCTTTAGCAAGTTTTGTAATTGTCAACACCTAGAGGCACCATCAGGGTCATATTTTATTAGGCAATGTTTGTGTACTTACATATATATCATGGTGTCTCTCTTCCTCTCTCTCCATACATAAATATATGTATGTGTGTGTACATATGTATATTTATAAAAGCACATACACTTTAAAAAAGCAGTCCTTGCCTCATACACCTTGTGGTCTGTTGGAATGCCTATTGGTGAGATGGCACTGGGGTAACTTTGGGATCAGATGCAGTTGTTATTTGGATGTGCATGTATGCGTGCGTGCGTGCAAGCCACCAAGTTTCCATCTGCAATTGCATTACTGAGACTGCACGTGTGATTCCGTGTGGCATTAATGGTGCCAGGCTTTGCTCCTCTGTTAGATCTGGGCCTGAAGGTGATGGGGAAGTGGTCAGCCACAGCTAGTAGTGTGACCCTTGGAAAGCAGGGGGTCAAATTTTCATGGGGTCAAATTTCAAGCTTGAAATCTCTGAGCTACATTTGAACAAATGGGAAAGGGGCCAGTTTTCCCCTGCCTCTGTCTCAGAAGCTCCAGGCTCAATAGCTGGTAATTCTGCAGGTACAGGCTTCTTACTATTGAGTTTGGGGGTTAAAAAAGATGGGATGTGCCTCAGTCTGAAGATGCCATACCCCTCTCCCACATTTTATATGCAGTCCATCCCAGAACAGAAACAGCAAACACTAAAACAGCAGGAACCTTGTCCCTCTCACATGGAGCTTTATGAGCTGTTGTAATATACTTTGAAGCCAATGCAAATCCCATTAGTAAGTAGTTTCAAAGTCCAGCTAGCGCACAGTACAGCTTAGCCAAAAATTTTAAGTAGCCAAGGCAGTAACCACATTGAACTTGACTTTTCACTTCAGGAAGAGTCCTAGATTTCATAAGAATTATTTTCTTAATATTAATTGTTATAAGGTGATATTTCTTATATTCATCTTTTAATTATGTTCATTAATACTGTTCTTTTTTATTCTGTTCTATTTTATTTTATTCTGCACACAAGACTTCTGGAGAAAGAGATCAAGAGTGAACATGAATCTATGTCACCACAAACTAGGGCTTCCTACCCCAGTTCCGGGGGGTGAAGGTGAGTGTCCCACGTGTGCTGTGAATCCAGCCCTGGTTACACAACCCCAACATTCATGACAAGCTGGGAACAAATGCTGTGGAATTGGAGACTGACAATTCCCTTGAGTAGGAGAAGAGTCAGGGACAAGAGTGAGGTTTGGGAAAACAGAGAGGAAGGATTAAGCATGAGGAGGGAAAGATGGTAGCTACAAGGGCAGGAAAAAAGCAGAAGAGGACTGAGAAAATCTGGGAGGACGAAATAAGAAGACACTATGTATACCAGAGCACACCTCCTCACACAATATACAAAGAGCTCATAACTGTGTTAATGTTAAGAATTATCATTGTTAATTATGTTCATTGCTATATTAATAATAATTATCATAATCATTTTTCTGGTAACATTATTATTGACATAGTGTTAATAACTAGGCTAATAAGTCCATTAATAATACAGATGCTCTAGCATCCTGAGTTCTGACATTCCTGTACTGTCCAGGAGATCACCATTAAACCACTGGTGTGTCTCTGCTTGCCTTCAGGGCCAGCAAGTACCAGTTCATTACCGAGAATAAGCCTGTGTGGTGAATCCAGAAATCACAACTCTGCTGCTAAACTGATTTGTACCACACGCTGACATTTCAGGGTAGGGAATTCTTCATTTCAAGTTCTCCAGATATTTAGGATCCAGCATTTAAAAATAAGATTCTGAAAGACCTCTAGGCTTGCAAAATGCTTATAGAATTGGCAGCAGCATATCATGAACTCCACAGTCCATGGAGGACACCAAGAGTAGCAGGTCAAGATGGACACATTTACAAGTATTTCAGGATGCATTTTTGACAAAGATAGTCTTGAATCTGTTAACAGTTTGGTAAAAAAAAAAAGGATGTCTTTAAATACTCAGTAACATTTACTTTTTAAGGATAGACCACCAGCAATGTAATTTCAAATTTCCTGCAAATTCTCTGGGATACACTGAAGATCTGCATTAATATAGGTTAATGGAGGCTAGAGCAGCAGAGAGGTGCATCCTGCAACATTTCTGCAACCATTACAGTTGGGGGCCTGATTTTCTTCCCATGGTGACATAATGCCAGAGGCAAAAGGGAAAAATGAGGAGGGAAAATGCATCTTGCCTTCATCCTAAGATGGAGCTGGTAGAGCATTGAGGGTCCCCTTATTCAGTTATAGCCAGAGGTACCAAAAACTTTCCTTCTCTGAGATGGAGAGGCTAGGTGTGGGGCAAAAGGGAAAAGAAGGAGGATGAGACAAGGGCTCATGCAGAGACATTTCAGAATGTCTTAAAAGATGCAGGAAAATGAAGAGTTCATTTTTTTGCAGATCACGTTAACATTATTTTTAACCTCACTTCTTTTATAATGACCCCTCTGGAAGGGTGAAACATGCATTCTTACCAGCTCCTTTTATTCAACTTAAAACATGCGTGCTGAGTTGTTGTTGGCTTTTATACTTGGGAAGTAAAAAGGAGCAGGATGTTAGGGGAAAATATATTTCTGAAGCGTTATTTGTTAAAATGTCTACAAAGAATTTCACAGTCTTCACAAATAGATGAAAGGGAAACAGCTCACAGTTTGACCTTCCAACCTTTCCTGGGGTCTCAGTAGGTGATATTGCAAAACCTGGAGCTGTCTGTTTCTGGCTGAAGCTGCATTACGGTAGATTTGCACTGTAACTTGCCTACTTGCTATCCCCCATACAAATGATGGGTTGCCCCATAGTCTCGGTGAGACTGTCAAGGATCATGTGTGTCAGGACAGCCCTTGTGAAGCCCATCACCTCTGAATCTTGCTGCAGCAAAAATTAATTAAATTTAAAAAAAAAAAAACAGTCAGCAATAGAACAAGCAATGAAACTGGGCTTTCTGCAGCAGTCTGAGTGGAGAAGATGATAACATATTGGCAAATTTGTTAGATGTGAGCTGAAAAAGAAGCAGAACCCTTCCCACCCACTCCAACCCCATAACCAAGCAGAAAACACAAGCACGTTAGTGCTCATCTCTGAACAGCTGAAGACATTGTCAGACATATTCTGCACTCCCACGTGAGTAGAGACATAAAACTGGGTGGTAGTAATGGAGTAATTTTCATACCTACACCCACACTTTAAGGAACTGTGTTTTGATGATGTTGGCAGGCCCTCTGTGCTTGTAGGTCTTGGACAGAGCAGAGCTGGGTCTTCTTTCAAGATTATCCCTGGGAGTCTAGACACCCAGGTATGTCCTAGATCCAGACTGTTTCAAAAAATTTTAAAATCTAAAGAAAGGCATACTTCTGGTCCAGGAGGTCTGTATAGAAAACTTGGTCTAGCATGTTCCCATATCGATGGGAACAGTGAAAAACAGAGGGAAAATATATACACTGATCAGATATAAATCCATGAAGACTTGCCACAGCACTAGGTTTAAATATCAGTGGACAGAGCTGGAAGAGTTGGAAGAGTTGGAAACTGAAGATTTTACTTGACTGTCTCAGACAATATTATTAACCTTTGATTTTCTAGAAGTTCAGATAAGATCCCTGGAGATATTTTATCATTGTGGAATCTACAAAGTTTTTCCTCACACAACCATGAGTCAACAATATAATTACTATAGCCAGAAATGTAGACTCAGGAAACCTGTTCAGCTAAAACCAGAGACAGTTATAACCAGGGATGAAATTATAATAAAATTTTGTGTGTTTTTCTGCCACTAATTGAGAAGAGGAAATCGAGACAACTCCAGATGCAATCTCAGCATCCCTTTGTTCTGTTTTAAGATGAGGGTGTTAAATACACATCACAATTACCCAAGCAGAATCCATAATGTAGATCAATAGTCTTACTGCTTCAGAAACACTGGATTTGATGAGTGTGAAGTGTAGCTAATGGACAAAATTCATACCAATAAAATCTCCACTTCTGTCTGTATATGCATATATTAATTACTGATAAATAATATGCCAGTTAACCTCTTAGAATTCAGTGGAAGTCAGCATTCTTTGATATTTGCATCATGTCTGACAGATGACAGGAAAAACCCTGGAAATTGTAGTATCACCATGCTGGTCTGGCTTTAAGGTTTAGGACAAGGCACAGTGTTTTCTTTCTGCCCCTTACCAAGGACCAAGGAGAAAAGGAGAGTCCACCAAGAGCAGGGTGATCACACAACTCCTTTCGTGGCTATTGCTGCTGGAGTAGAAACAAGGGGATCAAGTGTGTATTTTGGCAAGTCCGAGTGATGCTCTGCGCATTACATCCCAGCAAATAAAGACACATGCAATCATCTGCCAATCAGTCAGTGGGATTTTAGGTGGAAAGAATAAACACAGATGGTTACAGAGTCCAGTCTTTGACCCCAGGAATGGTTGGAGATTTCTGGCTCGGATTCCACAGGCACCTACTGCTAACCAGCCCTACTATGTCTTTTAAAACATCAGAAGGTCTTCTGAGTTGAATTGGGCATGTTTATTAAACGTACTTCTTGCCCACCTGTGTTTCACAAGCACAGCAGCCTAGTGCCCTTTGTCAGACTTGCATGGAAGGTACAAAGTTCATGCTCAGACTCCATGCTTTCCATTCATGATTTTCCACAACATTGCATAATTCTACCCAGAGTTGCTCACAACAGATTTAAAGCATGTCCCTTATTCAGAGAACTTCCAGTATGAATAAGAGAGAGGGAAAAAAACCATGAAGCCGAAGAAAGAATACCAGAGCAAGACAGGAAGCACAAGGGATGGTTGATAAAAAGGACTGTTAGCTGGAGGTGGCAAAGGAGCAGGTAATCAGACACCGCATCCTTGGATTGCAGAATGTGCCAGGTGGCCACAAACCCTGGGGTTTTGGCTTGGCCACTGCAGAGATAAGGCCAGCTGCAAAGCTTGGATCCCAATCAAATGTTTGCAATCGAAACACCCTGAGAGTTGGGGTTATTTGTCATGGGCCCATGTCTAGTTTATATTAATGCTTATTGCCCCTTGGCCATTTGGAAACTAACTTTCATAATTCACACCTCAGCAATGCATGTTTGGCTGTCCTGATGGCAGGCTACAAATCCGACTCCGCTATCTAGCAGCACTCCTTTCAGCTGTATGGAGCTGCCTTGCATGTGGCTTACATATTACAGCTGACAAGGGCTGAATGACAGCTTCATGGCTCACTTAGAAGCTTAGCCAAAAAAGCACAAAAGGCATGTCTCCTGCTAGGGCTTTCATCTTTCACATCCACTCAACACTTTTTGCAGCAACTCTTTGGGTGAGAAGATCAGTGTCCTCTTTGCCTGCCTTCCTTTCCAGAAGTCTTACTTGGCAGGCTTGTCACCCTCAGCTGTTTCATTGGTTCCTTGGTTGCATGACTTAGAGGTTTAAGTAGGCTCTGAAGTGACCTCTCTGCTCTTAAATATGGCTTAGACCTATTCTGTGATCTTGAAACCTTCACTTTAATGGTACTTAAAGATAGGCATAGATTCACCATCAGCTTCATGCTGGTCAAAGAACAAAAACAAGAGACAACAGTCTGGACTCATACTCGTTGGAGCAGGAAGAGAAGCCAATCATCGTAATGAATAAACTTATTTCTTATACCCCAGAAGATAAAGAATTCAGCCTAAGATCCTCCTGTTTCATTTCACTCCTCTGGTAAAAAGTATATTTTATTAACTAGTCTTTTACGTTTAAGCCTGCTCTGTCTTTTTAAGCTGGGGGGAAAAAAATCAGCAAAAGATATATTTCACAGAATCTATTTCTGGGAGCATGTTGGACACTTAAGTTCATCTTCTGTGAGCAGCCATTTCATGTGTCAGACCATAATGATTGCTTGGGTTCAGACTACAGCACACATTTGCACTCTTTGTTAGATCCCCTTCCTTGATGCAGAAAAGCCAGAGTAAATGTTATCTTAATAATACTTTCTTCTTCTTCCACTCCTCGTCTGTTTTGAGTATTTCCCTGTCTTCCCTCCCCCTATTTATAGTATGTCTTATGGAGCATTGATGGACGTCTTCACAGACAGCAAAAAGTGAAGGAGGTAGTAATGCTGAAGGATACTGCTTTCTCAAGTGCTTCTAAGTCATCCCTGCAGATCACTTGCCTTTTAAAAAATGAGGTGTACTAGCCTGGGCAGTGCAAGTTAAACTTCCCTTAGCAGCTCCTCTATCTATATTACATAATGGGGCCAAACTTGGCCCATTTCCGACCTCAAAGTCTATCCTAACTAGCATGACCACTGATGCTGTACACTGTGTGAGGTACCCACCATCCAGATTGTCCTGCCTCAACTTTATCAATCTTTCCTTTAAGAAAAAAAAAACGAACAAAACAAAACCAACCAAGCCCAGTTTGGATGAACTGACGTTACGATAACAAACAGTTTTTCTAGTTATGAATGCTGACACAAGGCATCGCATCTCAAGCTCCAGAGGGCAGGATCTAAATAACCTTTTGATTGCCCTATTGACTTCTGCTGCCAGGAAAGAGCACTTCCCCCAGTTGGGGCGCTGCTCAATTTATAGAGTCTGTTGAGTTTTCATTGTAAAAAAAGAGAGCCATCAAGGGCTCGATTTTCTTCTTTCTTGCCCCCTGTGGGGCTGCCTGCCCTGAGCACCGCTGGCACAAAGCCCTCTCGGATCAGGCTTACAGCAGCGCTCATGTTTCACACCCAATCATCAGTGCAAAAACAACCACACAAGGTTAAAAACAATTTTCCACTCACGGAAGTAAACCGGTGGGTGAGACCTTCATGTAAACCTTCATGATAAATCCCAGCTGAACAGGCCTGAGTGAAATATTTGCTAATCCTTTTTTTTATCCTGAAGCCGCAGTCCCGGAGCAGCCCAGCATCTTTTCTGCAGTGGCCACCACCTGCCCAGCCCTCTCTCTGCATCTGCACCACGGTCTTGCTCGGTGCAGCTGAGGGCAGCTGAGGGAAATGTCCCTGTGAGGCATTTTCCTACTCTGATTACTCCCGCTCCTGCCTGGCCACAGGCCGGAACAGGCTCTGGCATAGTTTAGGGTTGTCTTAAAATACCTGAGGATGCGACTTGTGTAGCTAGCTGGTGGGGGAGCTGAGGGGTTGCCACGGCCCCGCTCAGCACTGCTGGCCGCCTGCACCCCAGGCACCAGCCTCAGGGTGCTTGGGGTCCCTCCAGGTACCCCTCAGGGCAGGGGCAAGGATGGGCCGTGCAGGGTGAGCTAGCCTGGCTTCACACCACCCTCTGGTGGCATTTCCTCAAGCTGAGGAGACTCTTGGCTGCCATCAAGGTCCACTCATCCTTGCATTGTCCCAGCACCATAGAGAGGTCCCAAAGTGAAGCACAGGGCACCCAGATGTTTTTAGGATATTCAGGGTAACAGCCCTTCAGTACAGAGTGCAGTGAGTCTCTGGACAGCATTAATTACAGAAAGCAATGGTTTGTAAATTTGCACCTTTATATTCGCTATTTATTTCAAATTCAGCATCTCTCTCCACACCACTTTCTCTAGCACATTTTCTCCACACCTGGAGACAGCCCTGCTGCAATGAGCGTCCACAGATCGGACCCCAGGTCAGGTTTGGGTTTAACCTTTAATGACAAGAAGTGCAACATCCTGAGAAAGGAAATATGGCTAGACAATTACTCTTGTTCGTATATAGCTCCTTGTCCAGAGGAGCCCTGTCTCCTACTTGATTGTGAATCTTAGTTACAGAAAAATATTGCTCTCTAGCATAGCCTTGAGAGCTACATGGTGCTGTTTTCATTCAGCTCTGCTGAGGCCAGAGATAATTTGTACACTCTAAATACAAATTGCATCATGGTAATAAATTCGTAACAGTCAAAAGTACTCTATTCATAATAGATCTGAAAAGGCAAAATACATAATATTAATATATTTTAAAGAAAATCTGTCAAGAATCTTGTAAACTAGACTTAATTGAATATAACAATGCAGACAGTTTTAAAAGGATGCTTTTGACAATATTTACAAGAAATTTAAATTTTAATACTTATTTCATGAAAACAATTCTTTACAATATTGTGCAATGTACAGTCATTAGTGTCTTCTTTGCTAAGACGCTAAGCAATAAGTAGAGTTATAATTTTCCTGGTTCTGTCACAATGTACACCTACTTAGTTTGCATACAAAAGACTCCATATGTTGCAGTGCATAGGATGATCAGGCCCTGCAGCAGAGCAGATTCTCTGAGTACTCATTAAACCCAATTAATAGTAAAATGGATTGTTGCTTTATCATCAACCCAACCTGGTAACCTCAAAGACTCCTAATTTGTATGTGACCTCATAATCTCTCTCTGTTAGCATATACGAATTAATGATGCATACTGTTTAACCAGTCTTTTAGCAAACTTTTTTCCTCAATTTAGGATATTTTTTTAAATAACTGTATTTATTATTATTATAAGTATATATAAAAGAATATGAGCGTTGTGAGATTTTATGTTATTTCCTTGTTTTATCTTTCTAGATCACTAATATACTTATATATAAAGGCCTAATCCCATCTTCTATGATATCAGTAGCAAAATTTACCCTGGTATTGATAAGGGCCCATAATGTGTAGGGAGAAATATGACCCTGATTAGTAGGAGCCACAGAGGAACAAAAATATTCTCCCCTATAGGAGGGAGAAAGTAGAAAAAAAAATGAAATAAAAATCCTGCATGGCTGACCCCATTTACTTACTAGGAAACGACGTTACTCTCACATATAAAACCTCAGCGAGATTTCTAAGTTTAAGCAAATATATACACGTCTGCACACACACAGAACCTCACAGAAGGCAGCCAAGCTGCGAATAATAGCTATTTCAGATTAAGAATCCCTCCCCTTTGCCCTTGCTGATAATCTTTATTGCCGTTGTATATTCATAAGCAAGTAGATTAGGTTGTTTAGTCCTCTAACACACCAGACGTTAACCTTCAGTAAGGCTGTTTTAATTCACCATTTTATTTCCTGATTATAACTTCCAGTGTAAAAAGCCTGTCTTCACTTTTTTCCATAGACAAAATGGGAAAAACGGGCAAAGTCTTACTAATAACTGGTTCTTTTAAAGACTATTTGTATTTGTTTAAACAGTACAGATTCTACGGTTGTTACACAAAAAGATGAGTCTGAATTAGAGTCTATGTCTCTTATAGCAAGCTCTCATTGAAACACAAGTTCTCAACTCAATTTGAGCTTTTGGGGGAATTGATGATGCTCTAATTTATAATGTAACCAGAGCTATAAGAATTGCCAAAGAGGAGGGAAAGCATAGCATTCTGACAATTTTAGATGCATTAGCCCATACCGACTGTTTCACACAGACTTCCTCTACAATATTCCTTTATTCATATTACTAGGTGATTTGACCCTGGAAATGAATAGTTCCTACCCATGCTGTATGTCATTAGGTAATTTTGACACAAGATTCATGATTTTCATGTTAAGATGTCCACCCCCCAGTGTTTTGTGTTTCTTCTTTTTTTTTTTTTGTAAAGTGAAAAGCATTTTCTTAATCAATGTGTCTGCAGCAGGTGAATTACCTTCCTCAGAAACTTCTCCACAATCTGCCCATGGCTGAGACGTGTCTACTCTTGATTACAACCAACACAGTATTTTAAATGATCTATTTTTAACAAGGACAGTAGATAAATGTTCTTGAATTTCCTGAGCATCTCATATTGGCACCTTTTTAATGAAATGATGTCACCATAGCCGTATTTCAGAGCTCATTCAAAAGAGACCTGTTCCCTGCTCAGGAGATTACAGAGCACCCACATAGAGAGGAAAGAGATGCAGCAGCTCTTAAAACATTGGCAATAGTGGGCAAGTTAGGGGAACAGGAGTAAAGAGGTCCTAGGTAGGCAGCTCTCCATGACTGTGTACAGTCTGGTGAAATCCTATCAAGCCTAAGCCACCATGTTATCTCATGAAGCCCACAAGGTATGAAGAGGCTTTGTTCTTAGCCTCACCGAATGAGAGGACCTACCTCAGCAGTTATAACTCAGCTTTACGTCCCCAGCATCCCTTTTTTGTGCATTGTGGCAGAATAGCTTCTGGTCAGTCAGTTCATTATGTCCCCACAAAGGTGGGAGCCAGGAAGAATACACAAGTGTAAATCAGAGAAGCTGAACTAAAGCCCTAAGTTTGCAAAAGACTTGGCACCGATCACAGACTGTGTGGGTGGACAGTATCTCTCTTTATGCACCAGGAACATGGAGTAATGATTAGGCTTCTGTTTTCTCCACTCGCTTATGCTGGCTTGTTGGTACTGAACATGTGCTAAAATACTACGGTGCTTTACCCATAGTCAGTCTCCATGTCATGCCACAGATGGCAGGTAACCTGAAATCACCCAGAGGAGTGCACAACCAGCGCTGAGTTAAAATAGAGACTTAAAGGAGAAGACAATTCTGTTTCTCTTTTCATGGTGGCAGAAATAATGGAAATAGCATAGAATATTAAAGAAGTGGTTGATACTATAAAGACAACTGAGCATCTGCTTAGTAATAAATTCTGCACAGGCTATCCAGAAAAGGCTTTTATTTTAAAATGTATCTTTAAATAGAGCTGGACTACAGAAGGAAGTTTGACTCTACTCCTTCCCTTGAACTTTGGGCTGAGCCACAGATCTAAACCACACCCCAAATTATGGGCTACAAAGCCAAGAGGTGTCTATTTTCTAACCTCCACTCTTCTGGACTGTGGCTAAAGTCCCACAAAACCCATCATGACTTTTCAGCATAGCAGAAAGCTAGGAGCAAGGGTGATCAGCTTCAGAACCCCAGGAATGGGTTTGCAAATGACCTTCCTGGCATCTTCTAAATTTTCAGGTAATTTGTCCGAAGCTGGGATTTACTGTATTCCTAAAACTGACCAGGACGTTCTGGCACGGGTCCCCAGCTGTGGCCCGGGTGTGGCCACACACAGCTAGAATGTTTGGCCACAGCGGGACTTGCCCGCCTTATTTGTCCCCATGTATCTCTCATTCAGTGTTATTCCAGGATGCCACGACAGTCGAATATTTAACAGTGTGGTTAACTTGAAATGTAGGGAGCTCTTGATCTTGCTAGCTTGAGCCATTTTGGCTGGGGCAACTGTTGCATCTTCATTATCGCTAGGGCATCGCTATACCATGGTATGACCAAATTCTCCTAATTTCTCAGCTGGGCTCTGCTCTGTTCTTGAATCCTCAGCACTGCAAACATATGCAGCCCTGCCCACACTGTCGATTCAATTTTCCTGACAGGTACAGCTTTGTTGGTACAACACAATGTAGTCTTAGCTGTGCCCATTTTTCTAAGTCTTTGAAGTGCAGATCTTATCATAGGTAAAGTGGTTGTGAGGACAATAAGGGAACCGGCATTTTTTCTGTTTAAATCATACGCACCTCAGCGTATTTGTCTACAGGTAGATAATATCTCTCTTAAGAATATAAATAGTTGAATCCAAAGGACATTTTGAGGGGGCTCCAATCAGAAAACCAATGCTATTTGAGCACAGAAGGAATTAATCCTGCTTTCCGTGGAGCTTTGTCTTATAAGTGGTCAGCTCTGGCATGCATGAAACACAAACCCAGCTGAAGCTAACTCTGTGTTTGGGGCATTTACAGGGGCCTTTTTCCCATGTGGCTGTTCTAGTGCCTAATGATGTGAGATACCACTCTGCAGCTTTTCCCACAGTAAGGGCATTTACAGCATCTGTCTCCTCTACCCATTTGTCTATTTTCATGACATTTGTTACTTAATTATCTGGGAGAGCTTTAGCCCTCTGTCACATTTGGCTGAAATCTGCCACTGGGCTCAAAAAAGAAAGAAAAAAAAAAAAAAGAGACAGACATCCAGGCAAACCCCACGCTCCTATAAGCCTTATTCCCTTAAAAAACAACAGCAATGCCGCCGACAACAGCAAAACCATGCAGTGACAAAGATCCCACACTTTCTAAAGCAATCCCCATGATTCTTGAGGAAACAGCAGGGAAGCCACATGAGGGGCACTGCCTCCTCGCTCTCCCATCAGCAGGGACTGCTGGCGCTGAAACCCCAGGGACAAGGTACCGGGGCACCCGGTCCAAGAAGTGCAGGGGAGGGGAATGCGTGAGAGCAGCTCCATGTAACCTGTCAGCCCTGGGCTTCAGACAATGCCCTGCTTCAGACAAGGAGAGTGATTCTGGCAGCCCGCCTTCTCCTCTGGCAGCCCCTTTCCAGGCTCACACCAGCTGTAGGTCTGGGCTTTCTCTGTCTCCAAGCCCTGGCCCTGTGATCCACTGAGCCTTACCGAGGGCACCCCTCTCTCCCCACGCACCAAGGCTCGCAGGGAGAAGTCTTCTGCCGGACCAGGTTTTCCCTCAGCAGCTCCTTTCCAGCCCTGCTCTGCCCACAGCTCTGTGCTGTGCCAGTGCCCCGCAGGAGAAGACACTGGGGTAGTGGTTCTCATGGATGTCCACAGAGCTTATGTGAAAGTAGCACATGCATAGGTTAGGAAATCTATAGGTTTCTCTGCCACCTAATTTTCCAAGATGATGCACATCTGCTGAGCAAACCCTCCCTCTTCTCAGACTAGGTTCTGAACAGAAAAATTGCTTTTTACCTATTAATTCTTTAAAAAATGCTCCTTTCCACCATTGGCTGCTTAGATAAGACAAGGCTGAGAGTTGTTCATCAACACAAAATGCTTATTAGGTACTTTAATCTACTTGATATGATAGATAATAGTTTAATTTTTTTTTTTTCTTCTAAATTTTAGGAAAATTATTCCATATATATTTTACTTTTCCTTTTGTGCCTTTCACCCATGCAGTGCAACCATCGTCTGCAGCTTTCCTGTTGCAGGAAGTGAGATCCTTGGATTAGCACAAAGAAAAATAAACCAACTCCCACCAGCTCCAGTATAAGTGTAAATTACCATGTGGATAGTAGGGAACTCAACACTTACACCAATTAAAATATTAATGAAGAATTCCAGCTGATTTTTCTATATTAAAAAGGAGGAAATTCTGAAGTACATGATTACTGACTAAAATGCAATTTTAAAAGATCTCTTTGTTATTTGTTTGGTGCTCTAAATCACATACTTTTGAATATTGGGTTGGATTTTACCCCTTGATCTTTTTGAGAGGCAGAACAAAAGATAAAAGCACAGGAAAGAAAAAGTATGAGCCAGCCCAGCTTCCCTGAAGTGATGGATTGAGTGGGTGGTAGCCATTTGTCAAGGAAGTTCATCTGGTAAATTCACAACTGACTTCATGTCAAAGGGAATAACTGCATTTCGGCTCCGTGTTAGCCAGGCAGATCAGCATTTCAGAGATAACTGGACTGCAGTAATATTTCATAGCTCCCATAGTTTCTTATGTGGGAGGATCATTTTGAAGAGCTCACCTGCCTGCAAATGCACTAGCTGGGCTGGAAGGGAAACACGAAGGAAATGACAAAGGATTTTACAGGCTGGTTTTGTTTCTAAGGTTTATATTTCTAAAATGCAACCAAGATGAGGAAAAATAATTTTACTGTTTCTCCACATTTACTTATTTCCAGTCTGAGCTGATAATAGCAGGTATGCAGACTTTCCTTCTTCAGCTGGTGATTTGCTTTCTGATCAATGTTAAGTATTGATGTATTATTGATATGCCCTGAATAGTAGTTACCAACTCTGCTGGGACTCTGCAGGTTCAGGCGTGCTCTCCATTAATTGTCACATGCCAGAGGTTTTCTGGTCACAGAAATACTTTTTTTTCCTCCTTAGATCACTGCATTATTAACTCTCAACACAGACTATTGCATCTTACGTGGGCATATATCCTCTTGCCTTTGAGTATTACAAAGAAAAGTAGGCAACTGCTAGGCGCTTGTAGGGATGGTTCAAACCTCTGGCTGTAAGGACAGCTGCAGCCACAGAACGTTTTGGTGCTAGCTAGTGACCTTGAAATAATTCTTCATTGAAGTTAGGTGAAAGTTAAAAGCAGATTACTTACACCCTCAAAATCCAAAAAAGATAACCAACTGCAAAGACACAGATTACATAGATGTAGATGACAGAAATAAAAGCAAGCTGCACTTAATCTATTTGCACTAAGGATAAATTTAAAAGATTGCTCTTTATTCCTCTGTATCCAGCTGACAGGCTACAGATGTTTACCTAACCCATTTGGTAAGGAAATACATCCTCTTGCATACCTACATCTCACTACAGCCTCGGAGTGCATTCTCTCTTGGCACCATGTGCTGGCTTGTTTTTTGGGTTCCTGTCTTAGTCTCCCAGTGTCTTCCACAGTCTGAATGCTGTATCTCATATCAATATGGAAAATCACAGTTATGCTTAATATAAACACATAAGCAGAATCAGTGCATGCAGCGTCTTTCTGGCTCTTCACTGCAACTGTATGCATTGATTTTACAGTGACACTGGATTTGGGGTGACGGAATCCTACTCCTCCCTGTAAGTGAAACCATGATAATGACTTACTAAAAAATCAGCCTTGGTCACTTAGGAATGTCTTTAGTTAGATGGTACCAATGTTTGCAAATGACCCAATCTGTGTGCAAAAAACCTGTATGTGGAAATGAAGCAAAGCCTCTGCTTCTAAGAAATATGGATTTTTGGCCACAAGATTTACAGGAACTATTTGAGAAGCAAGTATCAAAGTGTGTCCATGGTTATCTAAAGCCAGCCTTTGGCATATAGTAAGAACCAAGATCAACCCAGGGGAAAAAAAAAAAGACAGAAAAAAGGTAAAACAGCAATTTTGAAAATTGGTTTGTATGAGGGAGTAACTAAGACAGCAACAGTTACAGTAGCAGAATTATCAATGAATTGAAAGACAATCTGGGAATTATATTTATAATCCTAAAAATCTTCAGTTATATGGCCTTGAAAAAGCAAGACTGCATCTTCAGCACTCTACTTATATACAAGCTTACTAGCCTCATTGGAGATCATCTCACACCAGCTGAGGATCTGCCCTTGTGAGTCATGGGAAACAAAGGGTTAATATAGTTTTCAGCATAAAAAAGGTTATTAATTCTTGTTCATTGGTATAAGGTAAAGAAACACTCTAACAAGCAAAAAACAAAAACCCCAAGAAATAGGCAGTTTGATTTTGAGAAAAAGCTGTACTTAAGTTTTTTTCATAAATATATCATGCTCTTACAACAAAATCGAGAAAATCTATTTTACATAAAAATCAAATGGACTAATTATTTAAAAATACTAAAGGAACAGAGGATGTCATTTTGCCTGTCTGCTCCTTTTGTCTGTTAATCATGTGAAAAATGAGTGCTTCTTGCAAAATTTTGAAGCCTTGAACTCAAACATAGCAATGGGGGAAGAAGCTATTTAACAAATAAAAACCATATTAAAGATGGAGATTTCACACAAGTGCTTTAAAGAGCTTTTCTTTATTAAAAACCTGCACTTTTAGGTTAATGTTGTTCGACAGAAATAAGTTTCCATCTTTCCCCTTGCAAATACAAAGCCAGCCTTTAACACAACTATGCAGAGCTTTTGTCTCATTCTGTGGGCTGCTGGTACAAGTTCCAGCACTGAAGACCATTTGTGTATGAGTAATCCTTACTTGCAAATGTATTTTCATTGACTTCAAGTAACAAAGTTAGTCATAGCCAATGCTGAATGAGCTCCTTTTAGGAATATGTTCCCAAGCATGTGTTCATCACACTGAAAATACCCACATTGATTTATTTTATCCAACAACATTAGGACAATTTGGGTGGTATTATTGGAATATTTGTTTATTTTTAATGTTTCTCATGCACATCTACATTCTTTAGGAGTCCACATTTTTTAAACATGGGACAAATTAACTCAAACATAACAAACAGCTCAAATAAACTGGCATGAGAGGCCTGCAGGCCTACTCCAAAACCTTTTCCCCAGCTGTTTCCTCTGGGATACAAAGAAAAAACCAAATACACAAACAAAAACCTCAAATAAACCAAACAAAAACCTATCAACAAACCAGACCCACCAATAAGCCTCCCTAGCCATTGCATACATTGCTTGAAAGAGGTGCTGCCGCACATATACACAAAAGCACTCAATAAAATCCCTCCCCAGGGAAAGCACAGAGCAGCTGGAAACCCTTTCTGCATGCCCTGATTAGCCACAAAACTGTGCAGCAGAGCGCTAAGCTGGCAACTGAATTCCAGTCCCAAGGACTATTTTACTCCCACATAACTTTCTTTCAGTAACAGGAATTATTCATTTCAGTGCCCTAGACTGGGAAATATGTATTCTTTTCAAATAGCAAGACCCAGCATTTAATTGCACAGCAACATTCAAGATTCAGTGATCTGGTCCATGCACCTTCAGCATCATGGTATTTTTGTGATTGATTTCAATGGGGACAATGTCCCCCCCAAAAAGAATAACCCTCTTTCCTCCTTCCTTGCTCTCCACTCCATCCCCCCCTCCTGCAACACACAAACCCCCTGGACACCCTAACTACACTCAGATACAATTTGGCTGCTGTTAAAGGTCAATGAGCAATGATTAATAAGGGAGCTGCAATAGCTCTAATTCTTATCACAGTCATTCTGTCAAACCGGTCATTTGGTGAAGCTGCTGAAATGTAGGCATTTGGTTAAGTGGCCATTACACTTAGGCCTTTAACCATGAAAAAAACTTTCGGGTATTAGATCAAACGAGAGTGACACGAAACGACAATATGATCTGAATTCCAGACAGATGCATGAGCAGACTTTTGGAAAAGAGACAGTTACATGAACTACAGAAAAATTAATCTTATATGATTAGGCTAATTGTTGAATTCAGCTATGTCTAGAATCTATCTTTATATTGGCTACATCATTTCATGCTCTTGTTTGCGGATGGGTTATACAGCTGGATGTTGGGGGACTGAGGCGGGGAGCACCTACGGTATGTTGTCTCCAAACTGTTATTTCACAGACACTGGATCTAAATAAGATCTTCGTTTTTTTCCTGCATTGCTGGCACAGATTTTTTAAGACTACTCAGAAAGGGGGTTACCATCACTCTCCTTTTTTGAGACCATTAAAAGATGGATATTTTGGGGGGGAAGTGTCTTCAGCTTTCACTCTCACAGCAGGACTTAGAAAAATACACTTTATGTGTATGGGTTTTTTTCTGCCTTACCTCTTCCTTCATTTCTCTGGCTGAGTAACCATTAGTAACCACTGAATCTCCAGGATACTGACCCCAGGCATGTAATAAGGGCAAAATCTTGACTAAATGTGACTCATTTCGTGGGACAGCAGCCAAGAAAAGAAGTTAGCAGTAGTCCTAGTTATCACACCTTCTGTATTGGAGGCACATTTATCCTTTAATACACAAAGACAATATTTATCTCATAGAGAAGATATTCTGGTTTTGAAGATATGTTTTTCAGGTTGTCAAATTCATAATTAAAAGCAGAGGAGGACAAACTGAGTCTCATTAGGAAAATAGCCAACTGTAAGATAACATGGTTTGGCTTTTTTGTTTAACATGTATTAAACAAACATTCTTTTAGTAAACTGAAGGGCAAGCAGGGATTTTGCTTTCAGCTTGCTTATTTTTCCTTTTCTTATCTCTTGTCATATATGTATGTGCGCATATTTTCTTCTTTTAACAAAGGACAACACATGTTCCATATACAAGTGAAAACATACTCCTTCTCAATATGCACTAGGGTACCATTATGAATTCACTAGTTCTGTTTGAACTAAACAAGATTATTTGTGTGTAAAGTTATTTCCATATGTAAATTTCTGCAGAATCAGTCTACGTTATTCCAGTTAAAAATCAAAAAAAAAAAAAAAAAGTTACTCAACCATAAACAATGGATATGTTCTATGATTCCAGAATTTTGTGACATTCGGTACTTGAAAGCAATAAATTACTTCTTCATCTCTGAATGAATGGATTTTTTAATATTGTGCTTTATTCTTCACTGTGTTCTGTGATCTTAGCATGACTTACCTCTATATATTTTGGTGGAAGCAGAGCAGTGGAACCTGTTCAGTGGAACCTGACGGAGGAAAAAAAAAATCAGACCTTTTGTTTGTGACAATCAAGTAGCGTTGATAAAAGTAGAAAACAAGTAGAAAGATGAATTAGACAAATGTTAATTGAAATATTGGCTGATAAAAAGAAGGGTAACATATTTGTAACTACTTTGTTTGTAGTGAAACATCCACTGTTAATTTTACATCAGAAATAACATATATTGTGTGTATATCATTCCTCCTGAATTAATTAAACCAAGTTGAAAGATTATAAATTAAACTCTATAGATCTCTTCATATGATGCCTATATATAAAGGAATTATTATTCCACTCCAACAGATGGCAGAACTGAGTAACCAAGATTAAGATCTGAATCGAGGAAGGGACTTAAGTATTGCAAGAGTGACTGAAAAGCAGGGTCCTGAACATTCTTGCTCAGCTGCTATCTAATGCTGTGAATCCCCAAACTGGATTTTTTGCTTAAATGTGCTTAAGGGACCTCAAGCAGCCCCTCTGAGAATGCTGTTCTTGCCACAGTACCTCCCTCTGGTTCAAGCCCCAGCAGAGACCCAGGGTTACACCTTCCCTCCTCCACACTCCTGACAAATTTGCTATAGTGGGAAAGTGTTCCCAGGGTGGGCCTAGCAGCAAAATAGTCAAAATGCCATGGTTCCTCTGCCTGTCTCCAACACACTGACTGCTGATATTTGGAAGGTTCAGGGAGGAAGGGGGAACTCTAGATGCAGCTCCCTCCTTGGCCTGAGAAAGCCAAAGCCCCAGCATCATCCCCCTGTGAGGGCACCCTATGACTTCATTTGGGTAGGAACACTGCCCTCTTACCAAAGCCGGGATGCCCTGTGCTGAATATCTTAAGATTCATGGGATTGAAAAGGAAGAAGGGAAGGAGCACGGCTTAGTAGTGCCCTGCTTCAGGAGTGAGCTTATAGTGGATGCATCCCCCTTTCTAGTTCCACTCCATGAAATGTTAATGTATGGCTTACAGCACCCAAACTGGTGGTTTCGGCACGCTCCTGGGGAAGCATTGCACACCTGCTGGAAGCTGGCTCTTCCACTGTTGGCATAAATCCTGGACCACAGGGCCATTACACATGAAGAGATGTTGTATCTCAGTTCTTATACCACCTCCTAACTTCATGCAACCAAAAGTTTCCTTTAGCTCTTTACAAAGCTGTAGTTGTTGGACTTCTTGAAACCCAAGGGATATAAGAAACCTCCATAAAGTACAAAATAAACCACCTATGTCCCCCAAACTGTTGGTATTTCAGACTTTCCCTTCATCCATCCTATTAGCATGCTGTAGACAGCTCCTCGTGTTGTCCGTGCTGGGGAGCCACACTCTGCAGCCCTCTGCTAGGCCTGGGCTTCAGGGTCATAACTCTTACAGTCACTTCAAGTCAGTGGAAAAGCTGGATGTAGAAATCAGAACACCTGACTCCTGTGTATATCCTTTAAACTTGATACTATGCTCCACTTAGAAGTTTCATATGTATCCAGTTTGATGTATTATCCACAGAAACCATTAATTGTCCATTGGGCTCATTGGGCAATTAATGGTTTCTGTGAGGGTATATCAAAATGAACAAAGTGAACCATATTTGTTCAAGAGGTTCCTAATCTAGCAAGCTAGGATTGACTAAATGGCCCCAAAAGAGCAAGTCCAATACGGCAGAAATGTGACCATCACATCTGAGTTGTTCTGAAAAGAAGGCAACTACTGATCTTAAATTACTTACCATTAATATTTAGAGGATAATATATGCTTTGCAATATGTGGTACACTCCAAAAAGCACGCAGGGAGTGTTTTCATAGTCATTGAGGTATGCAGCTATTCCTATATGATTAAATACCTGATCCTAACATTCAGTCATGTTACTAAATTATTATGCCCAAATCTTTGCCTTTTAGTCACGTATGACCTTTGTTTTATGCAGAAAAATTGCTAGCAGTATACAATAATTTTTTTTATTCACTCTTCTTCTGAAGGCAGAATCAATATCTGGGCACAGTGGCCCCTGTATTTGTCACTAGCCACTCTCCTCACCTTCCTCGTTGCCAAGATACAGCATACCACACCTTTCTCCTCTCAGTAGCAAAATTAGGTGGGATTTCATAGGGAAAACTGAAACCATGAGGCTATTACCAATCTAGGGAAGAAAAGACTTTAAAAAAATCTGGGGTCCCACGTGTGAGCAACCTGACAGCTATCTCTTCCCTCTTATAATGATGGGACTTCAGGTCCTTCACGGTGCAGTTGCAATCAGTTTATCATTAACTGAGAGAGGCTTTCTCAGGCAGGTACATCACAGGTCATTTGCCTTTTACTCATCAAAACATCCTTACATTGATCTGGAAACCAAGCAGCAGCCAGAGTGGCTGACAGAATACAGGTTCGGTAAGTTCCCAGGTACACACAGCCCAACAAGCTCAACATGTCCTATCCTGCACATTTGGTAGTGATGTGAAATTAAGCCCTGGAAGTTATCTGTGGCTTTTTTATTTTTGTGGCTATGAATAGAGAGGCTGTGCTTGGATGTAACTGAAAGTTACCCTGTGCACGTGCATGCTCTTTCCAGCCATTTCTGAAAACCCTTTATGCCGTCCAGAGCATTGTATCAGCTGTGCTTTGCTGAACAGCACCTTCCAGAGAACATTTCTTTAAAAGGAAAATGACATTGATCAGTTCTGTTACATTAGACATAATTTTTACTAAACATCCACTCAGCTGTCTGCTCTGTTCAAACCAACCGACTGCCACTCTCTTTAAAGCAGGGAAGTTACGCTGGAGGAACCAGCGAAAGAATTGCAATCATTGTAATCAACTGCAAAAAGTTCAGAGCCAGCTGGAGACTGATTCAACACCAGGATGCAACTTGTACATCAATCCTAATTAAAAGAGGAAATGGATTTGTTGGACAAATACAATGTCTCAGGGCAATTCCTATTCACAAATGATAACAACTACCAATTTTACAAATTGCCTAGTCTAACACCGCCATCAGAAGAAAGCTGAAAAGGGTAGAGTTGCTTGAAGAATTACATTTGAGCTAGGTGGAAAACTCTGTTAATGATTTCTCTTGCAATTTCTTTTATAGCCAAAAAGAACTGTCTTTTTCAAAAGTTTGGAAAAGTTTTGGACAGTTTTGGAAAACCAAAACTTAAAACTGAAAAAAAGAAAGTTGGCCTTCTACTTTTCAGTTGTTGATGAAGCCACAAAATTCCAATGTATTTTCACTAAAGTATTTCATACTGGAGACAAAAAGAAAAAGGTGGAGTGCTTCCAGTTAGCTTTACTGTCCAAGTCAGGAAGAGGAACTTTAGTCACTGCTCTGCTTTATTGCATAAGAGATCTAGTTTCTAAAATTCCAACTCTGGCTACAGGAAAATACCGACTGGGGCACTGTAGAAGAATAGAAACAGTTACCTGTATGAGTTCAAGCTCCCCGAGCTGTTTAGTCACCACTCTGCAGCAAGGACCTCGGCAATGACTGTTTCGTTCCCCGTTTCCCCTGTGCACTAGGTACTGCCCAGGCAGTGCCGAGCACACTTTTCTGAACAGCCCAGATGCCACATAGTTATTCCCCAGAGCAGCCTGTAAATGACAAGTGAGCAGTGTTCACATAACACGGGATCCCAGGAACTTCCAGCCTGTCTGCTAACCCACCTTAACAACAATGTCCAGTTAGTCCATGATGTTACTGACACCTGAACTTGTATGCCTCCTCCGATACGTGAATACTAACATCAAGAAGCAGCAACTCATTTGTTTTGGTAGTGCCATATCGTACCACATGCATCCCTCTGGTGTAACAGTCTCAAAGTGCAGCAGGATAATGCGTGCAGAACTGACGTGTGAGGGCACTGTCAGCTCTGTAGTAGTCCAGCAGTAGCAAAAGCACCCCCTTCTGAGAGGTTCTAAAGATATCCTTATTTATTTTGGCTTCTATCACTTCAGGATCATACCCCTGGATAAGATAAAAGAACTGGCATCCTTCTAACTCAAGAAGTAGCATTCATACCCTTGTTACTGTTTAACTGTGGCTCTACCTCAAATATTTCTTTAGCTGATGTGTAAATAACACTCTTCATCAGTTTATCTTCTATTTTTGAGGCTTTTATCTTAACTCTTTTAATACAGTTTCTGGGAAGTGTTTTATGTGTCAATGTGCAGCTTTGAAATAATAGCTGTCATATTTACTTTCAGGTTGAGAGTCTTCATATTTTGGCAGAGCATTATTTGTTGCTGCTATGTGGAGTTCATCTGAGCTAGAGGCATACTTGTCATCCTTTGCCCGTGCTGGCCACACTCTGGGAATGTCTGCAATCAATTAAAAACATGGTGCAACCCATTGCCTTTTTGGATATATATTTCTTTTTCTGGACACCATCCTTTTAAGTGGTGGCTGTCCATAGTATGCAAGCTGCTGTGTTGTTCTTGTTTTGATCCAAGATGGAGCTCTGTATTCTTTTTTACCTTAAGGAGCTGGGGTTTTCCTGACATTTTTGCATAGCACATCAGGCCTGCAGTGTCAAACTGTGGAGTTTACTCTGTAGACTGTGCCAAGTGACTTCCTTCCCCACTAACATGCATTAACCTGCACCTTACAAGAGCTTTGTTCAGCTTCACTCTGGATTTTCCAGCAGTTTCTCTCAATTTTCTTCCCAGCTCCCATTAGGACCTGGTCTCCTCTTAGTTAGCCCTCAAAATTGCAAGATTCTGCTTACTCTGAGCCAATCTCCCACATATGTTTCATTTTTACATGGAATTCAGGGTTCCTCACATTTCTGTACTACCACTTCACAGTCAGCCTCTGCTCTACTTAACAGAAAATTAACTGCAACAAGCTTTTCAGAACCAACCGCTGTCAAAACCAAGGCTACCTTCTGAATGTCTTCATTTCTACTGGCACTGCTTGCTTACAAACACAGAGCAAAGTGCCTACTGAATTTCCTTCCGTTGTCTTCCACATTTCCAGAGAGTTTTGGCTCTGATAGAGACTTGAAGTTCTCCATTCCTCTACTTAGGCTATTTTTATTCTTGGTACCATGTGGTGCTCCAACCACTTGGAGGCAAGGTGTTTAACACAGATCTATTCCATCCAGTGTCTCTGCTCCAGCTGCCTCTGTATTACAGCAAATGAGTCCTTCACAGATATAACTCCCCACATCTTTAACTGATTACAAACTATATTTGTGTAGGTATGTTCTTCTGAGGAACAGCATTTTCTGAGCAATCTACAGGCTGTATATCTGTGGGACTGTTCACTGTAACAATTTTCTGTTCTTGCTGTGTGATTTAACATACTGTAGCTTTTGCCCCATAGCTATTGCTTCAAAACTTGTTAGCTATTTGGGTTATTTTTGTAAGAATATGCAAGAAACTTCAGATTTTACAAGACAGTTTGCAATACCAGCTTATTTCTTTGCAAACAAGCTCCTATGAAGATTACTAGAAAATACAATTAAAGATGTTGGAACTGTAGCTGAAATAAATCAAAGTTATTCAAATGGATAGTTACAATCTACTTTTTTGAAACACGTTTTTGCAGCACACATTAGCACACAGCTCTTTTGTTGCTCTGGGAAAAGTGGGAGAAAAAATAGGGACATTTTTGACTGCAAAGATAAAAGAGCAATCCCAATGGAATTTGAATCACATATCCTTCAGGAGCTGTAAGAGCAAATAGGAGGCATCCTTAGCTGGTTCAACTGGTACAACTCCATAGAATTTCAATATTTTATCTCAGAAAGTAGTGACCAAAGCAAGAGAAAATTATCTGCTCTTTAAAAAGTCAAGGCAGTAAATAGCATGATATGAAAGCAATGACTCCACAAATCTTCCTGTAGTGATAAAGATAGATTTCATGCAGCTTTACATCCCCTGCCAGCAGCTGAGCTGCAAGTTACATTGCACGACCTGCCTGATGTATTTACTGAGAACTAGAGCTTCAAGTTCTTACAAAATGCTGAGCAGTTTGATGGGACAGAGTCTTTTTAAAAAGTCTGGCTGATAAAAATGCACGTGTGTTATACTTGTATACAAGTGAACATTTTTGTGTGTCCTGACCAGCAGAGGCTCTGAAACTGAAGATATGTATGAGAATCACAAGAGATGTCCTCTGCAGGTCTGGTTAGTCAGTGAAGACCATGGCTGCTCTAACACCAGCTGATGATTTCCCATACCAGCATACTCCTAGACAGGACTCCTTAACTTTGATAAGACAGCTACAGGTGCTCCTGAGAAGGTTTGCTGGGACTAGGCAGAATACAGAACTCTGTACATGCACATTTATCTACCAACTAGAAAAGTTCCTTTGTGAGCTCTTATCTTAGACTGAGTTGGATGGTATGTTTATGGTCTATGCTTCATAATTGCTTTAAAGGATTTCTTCATTTTTTTTTATCTCCTCTTGCAATACTTCGTAATTTCCATTGTTCGTAAACTATTTTATTAGGGCTACTTTATGGTTTTGTTTTATACATTGAGCCCAATGCTCATTTTTCTGAACAGCAAAAGTCTGGTGTTAAACACAGCCTTCACATTACATATGTTACACACTGCAAAGACAAAAAGAAAAGGGAATAAGAGGGACTAGGCTGACTTGAAGGGGAAAGTAACAAACTGCACAATGGAAATGAATATTGCAATTACCTTGCTCTGGGAGCAAGCTGGAGGGCAACTGGTATAAATTTTGTACTCAGCAGCTATAAAAATCTGTAAAATTGGTCTGTCGTGTAGCCCACCCCACCCTGAGCTGGAATTAGAGTCCTCAGTTCTGTCCTGAAGTTAACAAAAGAAACACTTCAGCATAAATATGTGACTATTCAGACTGATTGAACTAGAGAAACTACTGAAAAAAATATTGTCCAAGTGGTCAGATCAGAATGTAGTCTCTGTATCAAGAGCATGTTGTTCACATAGATTGGTGACAGAAGATGAAGGTGAGGTTATGTTTGGTTGGCTCTTTGCCAGGAGATTCCTCAGGCACAGGCACAACTTTGATGACCTGTAAAATGCTTGAATATTCTTTTCTTAGCAAGATTTATATTCAATGGAAAAGGCCTTGATGAGTTAGATTTGGCTTCCATGGGGTATAAGAGGTACTGAAGCACCTCCTTAACCTATGTAGATTTGCTGCTGTGGTGGGCAAGACCACCTAATTTCTAATTACACCTTTGCAAAACTGAGAATGTTTGTTACTAAGCAGCTTCTTCAGATGGTCACAAGCCTATTTAGCTGATTCATTTTTATTTTAGATAACAATACAAAACAGCTAAATACTCTCTCGTCCTTGAATTAAGGTCTTACCCTTTTCTCAAGAGAGTCAATAGAAAAAATCCCCATACACTTCAGTGAGTACAGATGGGAACCTCCCCTTGGCAAGTGGGAATCGAATCCTTTTCACTTCTGATTTACATTCTGTCCACTCTTAAAGAACCTGGCCTCAGAAGAGAAAAAGCATTATTTTCTGATGACTTGGAAGAGAGAAATATTCATACTTTCACAGCTCTATTGACTCACTAGTGTTAACAAACACAAAAAAACTTCAGTAGAATATGCAGCAAAAATTCAGAGGACTCCTACCTAGCAGATAGATTGAGCCACACAGTGCCATTTTACTGCACAAAGTTGCTACTTTTAAGGTATAGTAGTGATTCCAGCTAACGAGAGACAGCACCAAGATTGGATAGAGTGACAGAAATTACAGTAGGATATTCTTTCAAGGTCTCCTTTCCTACAGGTTTTCCAAGTAATTGATTTTGGATGAAAGTTAGTGAATTTGATATTCAGTTTATGAGAAATTAAAAAATAATGAGGAAAACCAACATCCTCTCCCACTATTAAATCACATGGAAACCTTTGGTAATGATTAAAGCTAATGTTCATGTTTTGATATCAGCTAGGCTGAAACATGTTGAGAGAAATTGTGAATATAAATCAAATTGAAATTCTAGGCCAAAGACCTTCATTTTTCATGAAATGGAGATTAAAAAATGCTGTGCAAATAGTGTCTGTCTATCAGTTTAAAAATGTCACATAGATTAAAAAATACATCTATTTGTCCCCCTGCAAGAGGCTTATAAAGAATGATGAATTTATAACCAAAGACACATTGCCCTAAACAAAAATGGGTCAGCTACTCAGCTGCAAATTGGAGAGCTCCAACAGAGATCTCAGAATTTCCCCTGATAATGCTAGAGCCAGCTCAGAGGAGTCTCTGCCAAAGAATTATGAGATGAACAGGTTGAGGGTCGGAAAATATAGAATAATTACAAGTACTTTCCATGTACTGAGACCCAGGGTCATTTGTGTGTCAGTCCTCAATACCACAGCAAATGGGTTTGGGCTATCGTAATGCTGATACATTTAGTGCACTTGGTTTCTGTTCAGAGGTATGCTATGGTGCTTGGGTAGAATATTAGACTTTTGTAAAAAATTATCTTAAATGGGTTCACCTCAAGTATCTAATTTTTAAAGGGTTACTGTAAACCATTAGGCTTGTATAGACAATCATTTGCAGGTGATGCAAATGGAAAATAAAGGCAGGCAGTTATAGAGAAGACCTGCATTAAAAGGGCTGAGAATAAACATTGCATCAGACATCTTAAATGTGTTCTGGAAAGATCATGCAGAACAATAGATTAATGACTTAAAATGAGCTTAATTAATTATTAGCCAGTAGGCTTCATGAAGGCTCATATCTTTGAACAGAATATAAATCATAAGTAAACTAGATGTAGGGCCTGCATTATGCTGAGAAATAAAACTAGAATTCATTTAGAAGCAGACAAAATTGAAAAGACATTGCTCAGTATCATCATTTACTTAATCAGGGACAACAACACAGAGTTAAAGCTGCACAAAAAATGAAGCCCAGCAATAAAATGTCAGTAATTCATGGCTGAAATACTCGCAGGATCTCCTTCACAGACTATGGCTTCTGCTTCATAGCTCACTTACAAAAACAGAGAGATGGAAACTTAAGCACAAATAGAAGAAACTGAAGTTCAAGCAAGAAATGTGAAAGAAATTCTTCCTGGCTGATGCTGAGGCTGGACTATTAGGCCACTCAGCCTGTAGTGAAACTGTCACTATGTCATCGATCCTCAGCAGTGTTGGGTTTTGCCCCAAATTGCAGTTATGAAGACATAACTTGCATGGCTGGTTAAGATAGCTTCCTGAAGGTCTGTTTCTCAGACTCCATGGGTCAGCTCTCCCTCTACCATACAGCTGCTAGTCTGGCACTGACGTTTAAGTAAACTAATTTGGGAAAAAGTGCTGAATAAATTAAAAGTTACTCTATCCAAGACCCGGGAAGCCAACTCAAGCCTGTCTTATCTTGAGAAATAGCCATGCACAATGATGGCCAATTCAGGACAACAGCATTTCTTCCCTCCTTTAAACATACAGTTTGACCACCACATTAAAAAAAATCTACTCTGAATGCACCATTTATATCCATCTTTCAGCATCAAACTCCCATTCCTGAGCAAGATGACAAACTTAAATCCTTAGCTTCATAGCTAGGTAAAGATCAACATCAAACTTCTCTAGCTGAAGTTAGCATGAGATGTGTTCCCTTTTATTTCTCATAGGCTTTGTCTATGCTTAAAAGATTTGCCAGCATACATATGGGTATGTCTACATGCTATTTTCCAGGCAGATGTGAACTCCAGCTGCCTGTGCTTTTCTTCAGACATATGTGAGACAGCTCCGAAACAGAAGCCATGTTGCTGTGGTTAGTGCAGAGCCCAGGCTTTTGTACTCCAGAGCATATTTATTCCCAGGCTAACTGCAGCTATGTGCTTTCTTCTTCAGAGAAGGCTCACATCATGCCACTTGCAGGACAGATAGAAAAAAATCATGATTTCCTGCAAAAAAAGCAGTGTTGACTGGCAGCATGACAAGAAATCTGTCTTTATGCAGTCAGAAATCTTACTACAGCAATCGATAGGCAAAGAAAGTCCTATTGCTGATGTAGGTTATTCTGTTGGGTATTTAAGTTTGCCTCCTGGCAGCATTACAGTTAACAAGGCTGGCTTCAGGGGACTTACCCTCAGGGATGGCTGTAGGCAAGCAAGATCAGCACAGTTGCAATAGGCCTCATGCTTTGTAGGACCCTGGGCTACGTGCCCTTTCATGTGAGCTCATGCCGTAGACGGCTCCAAATTTAGCAAGTGCTGCAAGTCCTGCCCTGACACACATCCCCTCGTTAATTATGTGCTCTCACACGAGGTAAACCCACTGACAGTCACCCATTTTGTCTGTTCAAACATACTTGGTCTGCATGTCCCAGCTTAAGCAGAACAAAGTGAATAAATAATAAATAGTAATCGGGGTTAGAGCACAGCTGCTCTGACTTCCCAGGTCTTGTCAGCTGGCTCTTCCTACACTGCCAGCTGACCCAGTTGGTTGTAGTGCATGTACTGTGGACATGTTTTATGAATGATGTTTTTGTTTGATTCTCCATCATCAAACCTGGGCAGACTACAATTACCTGCTAGACACAAAGTCTTTTGACTCCATTGTGAAAGTCTCCAGGAAATAATGTTCAGTGCAGTTCAAACAAAATCTTTCCACATTTGCCTCTTGTGTCCTTTCCTTTAGGTAGCTGTCTACCTACCTGCCTACCTCCCTATGTCCCTCCTTCCTGTGCACTCTTTCCAGTGACAAACATTTGTGAGACATCTCTTTCTGACAGTGGAAATAATGAAAAACCAGAGTATCTGGGCTTCAGAAGCATATTCATGTCATTTGTTCACACATATTAATATAATGATTTCCGTTTTGATGCTTGGCTTTTGGCTTTCCTCTGTCTAAGATACAAAATGCCAAAAGAGTGGCAGCTGAAGAGGCAGGGACCGCTTCATATAACAGGTCAGACTAATAGTTCTTGTCACATAGGATGGCTGAGACCATGTCTGCTTAAAAATGCAAATTAAAACATAGTGTACAATTGTTATTGCACACACCAAGAAACTACAAGGCACGGAGGGAACAAAGAGAGGTGCTGCTTCATAGCAGCACAAAGTGCCTCAGGGCCTGGTGGGGCACATAGGGTACCAGGCACACAAGCTGCCAGCAAGCTGCACTCATGCTTAGCACCATATACGATTTCCTATTCAAAGTACTTTACAAACAATAACAAAGGGAAATGTGTGCATGCTTGCATGCAAAAGATAGCTATTGTTGGGGGGAACTGTGTTTGCTTGCATGTAAAATAGAGCTATTACAGGGTGGGAGTCGTGTTTTCCTTTTATGAAGGAAAAGAAAATGCTTTTTCATCAAAATCAAAATGCTTCACAAGAGTATTTTCCAGTGAACTTTAACCTGCATAATCTCTCTTGTCCAGTGTGTCATTTTTGCCAAAGGGAGAGTGGAAGAGTCCGACTACAGAAGCCTCTCCCACCTGAGAAGCAGAAAATGGCAGCACAGCCACTCCAATCCAGGCTCCCTAAAGACTGGGAAGATCCTCCATGGACCTACCTGCCAGGAATGACCTTCATGCTTCACAAAAAGTCTTTGTAGATTTTGGATTCCATTCTGGTGAAAGGAATGGGAAGGAGAAGAAAAATCTTAAATTCTGCAGGATGGGAAAACTGTTTCCTAGCCAGCTCAAACCCAGGATACTGAAATTCCAACTCTCAGGAATTAGGTCATCTGCTGGATCTGCTTGATGCTAGTTGTAACTCTAGACAGGTATTGAAGAACAAAGGCATTGTAACAATTTATTTTGTATTTGCTCTCTCCCTCTGGATAATTAAAGTCTTCCCAGTGACTCCTGCTATCTGCAATATATAAGAGTTAGGAGACAGAAGATCTTCCATGACTAACCTAATCCTACCTTTTGGGTTTATCTGGGCATGTTCCTGCAAGATTATTATTTTCCTTCCCTAACTGAATTGATAGCAATACGTATGTTTCCAGTGGTGGTGAAACTTCTTGTCTCTGGCTATAAAATCCTGGTCACAGAAACCTCAGGGGGCTTGTCCTAAACATAAAAATGAATAGCCCAAGCTTCAGTTATAATTAACTTCAAACTTCAGTTATTATTAACTCCAGCTGCTGGTTAAAGAACATAAATATATGTATTTTTATATTAATTTCATGTTGCTGCTTGATATAGAAGATCAATGTAATTGCTGTAAATGTCTTTGCATTGCTTTAGTCCTATACTATGACAAATAACAGGTGTGCTTATAAGGATAACTTAAAACTTAAATATAATGGGGTGGATATTATGTCAAGCTTGCCATCTGCAAAGTTACAGTAAAATATTTTTAGTGTAATAATGAGAGCAGACTGGAGATCCTGGTCTAATCCATTTAGTCTCCAGTCAAATTCAGAGAATCAGAAAATGGTCATAAGCATCTTTGTGATTCCCTGATCTTTGCTCATTACACAGCAGGCTGGACCCAAATTTCAACTTAAAAGACATCCGAGACTGTTACTGTATGACTTTGACTGCAAGAAGACCATTCTGGCACCACAGGAGAGTGCACAGTACAACTGCAAGTCCCTCTTTGCCATAGGTACAGAAAAGGAACCCTGAAAGAAATGGTTTAAGGCAGCTTCAAGGTTATTTGGGTCTTAAAGACCTTCTGATTTAGTTGTCCTGCCTGTAATTCCTGTACTGAATACACATGCTGGCTGTTGTCCTTTTTCTGTGCATGGAGTTTTCCAAGACACTAACAGCACTGAGCAGTATTTCTAGACACCCTTTGATTTCACATTCGCAGTAGCCTGGAAGCGTCTTGACAAGGAATGGTCTTATCTCAATCTCTCAGGCAATCACTGACCTTGTATCAGCATGGAGCCGATACACAGCAGACACTATATGTCCTGCAAATGCTGTCAGCTGCCATAAGCCATCTTTATCCTCCCCGCAGCGAGTGCAGTATAGCTGGAACATATCACCCAGGCCATAGATGGCGATGTGGGTCCCACGCTAGTCCCGCTGCTCACTGAAAGCCAAAAAAGGTTACTGCACTTGTGAACTCCCAGTGCTGCCATCCCTGCTGGAGTTAGGGCCTGATGGACGCAAGTTTTTCACTCTGAAAAAGATGAAGTAATTGCTTGTACTCAGCTTGATGGAGCACAACTTTCTGATGCCAAATGGACAGCCAGTTCCCATGTAAGGGATAACTGACTGAACCCGTTAAAAAGAGATCAAATTAAAGATGTATGTTTTCTCCCTACCAAAAGTAACACACAGTATTTGCTTTCCAAGGTACAATGATTTTTAAAACAAGGCATGATGGGGTGATCATACGCAAGATCCACTTTTCATACCAAACGTGTCCCCTGGATGCAATGCCACCCTTTTTTCTCAACTTGATCTCTGCTCTCCAAATGCAGGTGGGCATTTGTGCCTGCAGTGGGCACCTGGCGGGGAGCAGCCGAGGCAGCCATGCACCAGGGAGTGGCAGGAGGTCCTTTATTTGGCTGTCAAGTGAGGGTAGGTGGGTCTAAAAAAAAGACCAAAAAGCAGTTACCGGCTCTCAGTAAATAAATTTTAAACCATGGGCCCGAGTTTCATGTTGAGCTTTGCCAGCATCCCTGGAAGGTGTGCGAGAAGGGGAGGCTGGGCAGCCCCGAGGCCACCTGCAGCCTGCGGCCCCAAGGCCAGCAGTGCAGGGTGGGAGGGAAGCGGGGCCAGGCTGAGCAGGTGCATGGCCAGGGCTGCTCCTTCCCCTTGCTTAGCTTGGGCTTTCACTTACACATCTCCTTTAATCCACTAACCATCCATGCACAAAAACCTCTTATCCAAGGTTAATTTGGTCCTTTCAGACTAAGTTAGTTGGCTTGCACACAGCTACAGGCGAGATTTCCCCTCAGACTGTGAACATTCGCTCTGCTGAGAGGATTTAGGCTAAATCATGCAAGTGCTGACAGCCGTCCAACATTTTTCCACAGTCTCTTTAAGTGCCCCCAAAATAATTTAATTTTCCCTCAGTTCACCTGGGAGGACTCACAGCTTGGCCTGATGCAGGTCAAGGACCCAGGGGCTCCTGGACCACCGCAGCACTGGTAAGCTGGCACTGGCTGGCTGTACCAATGCTGCAGGGTCACACTGCCGCAAGGCTCACTGAGCACCCCAGCATGATTAGCACATTCGTGCAGACCTCTGTACTGCTCATCTCCAGCTCCTGGATGCAAACATAGTTGGTTTTGAAAGCCTTTCTCCCCTGGGCAAATCCTGGAGATCAGCACCCTGCCTCAAGCCTGCTTTGGAGAAAATCACGGCCCCACAGCGAGTGGCCCAGCAATAGGAGGGGTGCGACCGTACAATCAAGATGTGACATGCACCACCCTGAAACCAAGGATCTAAAAGTGTGATACATATCCTGTTGGGTTTTGGGATACCTTTGTTGGTAGGGGAAGTGCCTCTGAATGTCAAACCAGCAGGTGATTTGCTGGGTCTTGTTAATTTTTGGTGCACACCCGGCCCTGTCCCTGCACAGGAATGCCTTGATTCATTACTAGTTACTGAAACAGTGCCCACCCTTAGCCGCTGAGCTTGTCCTTCACAACATGGATTGCACACCTTGCACTTACAGGTGTTGTTTTGTAGCCCTTCCTTGGTCAATAGCTGTTTGGAGTCCTCTTTCCCTCCTGAGCTCAGTGAGTAGAGGGCACAGAGCATTTGGCTGTTCACACCAAGGGCCCTAGTGACCCCAATCCGCATGGACTTAGAAATATTTCTAGTAATTCTTGGCACTTGTGTTCAAGTCTGGATTACTTCTGTTTTAAACTCCTTGTATAACTTAAAGCAAACACTATGCTGATGTTTCCAAGATCCCCTTTGGAAACTTTAGGGAAAGATGAGGAATGCTACAGAAAATGGGAGTAAATCAGGTTTCTTTAAGGAGAAAAGGCAACAATTTAAGAGTAACTATCCCAGGTAAAAATGACAATAACCTTAGTTTTCAAAATCAGTGTTATAACAACACTAAGATTCCCATCCTCTTCCTTTGAACCAGAGTTACTTTCCAGGCTCCTTAGGGGTTAGAGGCTCAACCACAGCCAGGAAATTCTTCAAGCCAGAGCCATAAATATTACTATATATCTGCTACCATAACATACAAATACAAATTTGTATTTTCAATACAAATAATGTATTGAAAAAGGAAAACCAAAATCCTGTCTGGAAAACCTCAAAACAGTTGTGATCTGCAGAACACTATGGGTCAGGCTTGAGAAGTGCCTGCAAGGGGCTAACTGGCTGCATAAGAGAAACACTGTTCCCCACAGCAGCAATTGCTGCTGCCCATTTGTCTTATCATGCCATTGTAGAAGATGCACTGAACCCAAGTCTTCAGAGCTTTCACCCCAGCTTACTGGCCCTAGATCCCATCTTCCACTTCCACCTATGGCAAAAGTGGCCAAAATCTTTGTGCACCCTTGAGACAGCCCAATTTGGTTTTACTAGCACTGCTAGGAGGTCACCTTGGGCCACCCCAGGATAAGGGTGTAAGGTAATGTATACCAGTGAGTAAACTCAATTATGAGTGGGATGTGGCCAAAGTGTTGGAGGGATGTGCTGTTTCTCCTGCATCCTGCTGACCAGCATCTTGAGAAAGTGTTTTTTCAGCTGTGAAGACACCACTTCAGACAGGAGGCTTAAACAGGCCATAGTACTGCAGGGAAGTAACTGGACTGGGAGCAGGCTACTAATGTGAACCAAATACCATGACAAATTATTTTGACTATTATATTAAAGCAGTTGGCCAGTTTCAGATCTGCTGAAATGCCGCAGAAAACAGGCTGGTCACAAACAGTGAGGACCTGACACTCCAGGGACTGACGCTCTGCCATCGTGAACTCTTGCACAGAATAGGTACAGAAGGCCCCCCCTCAAATCAGCAGTATTTTCTACTCTGTATTATTTTAGAGGCTGCAGAAGGGAAACTGCAGGTCAAGGTATAGAGAGGCCTTTCTCTTCTTTTTTGAGGCTGGTGACGACTATGCGGTCAGAACTTGTACATTTAAAATTCCCTTTTAAATACACTTTTGCTCATCCAGCCAGAAGCCTCTCATTCTGACATCATAAGGCACTGCCGCAGGGCACATTTTCCTGTCACAGTGGGAAGATTAGAGATGAAAGAGGGCTATAAAGAGTAAGACTTTGATGCAAAGAGGTTGAATTTGCTCTATAAGTTGAGTGATTAGGAGAGATATCTAGAAGTAAGACATCGATGTTAGATTACTTTCTTGGACCAGGAGCAAACAAGATATAAAAAGTGGAGCAGAGACAGTGGCAAAGTGAGACACACACGAGCACTAAATGCAAACAGGCATCCTCCCAGCTTTTCAACTTCTTATTCACCTGGCACAGTGGAGAGCCTTGAGTGTCAGAGCTTTAAGCTCTGTTTACACTGCCCACCCCTTCTGCAAAAATGCTTGAAACACAGCAAAAGAAAAATGAGACCGAGCACTAACCTTTCAGACGCAGATGAAACCTCATATTCCATAGCCTTGCCTTTATGCCCTTTTGACTGTGCATTAGGGAATGCCTCTCCCTGTTCACTCCTCTGTTGTCATGTGAGTAGCCCTGCTGGGCTTATAGCATATTCATATAAGTAAATCTTCCTTAATTGCACTTTATTGTTACTCTTAAGACACTTGCATAAACATTGTGTAATTTCTATAATTACACACCTAAGTAGTTAGGATGCCTGATTGAGCAGATTGTTTACTGTTATTCTTTTATAAATCTTCTTATTTCAGTAGTTTTCTTTTTAGTAACATGATAATATGTGCTTTCACTCTAATACCATACAAGATGCATGCTAGGAGGAGCAGATTGTTGACTGTTGTTTTAATAAATATTTTTATTGAGCTAATTTATATTAAAGTGATCTCTTCTATGAGCAGGGAAAAAATGGTTTCTAGAATGACTAGCCAACTGCAACAGACATAGTAATAGCCATCAGGTTTATAGCAGTACCTTCAAACAATCACAACTGAAGACATATGTTGTTTCACAAAAAAGCATGTATTATGAAACATGAAATTGCATCATGTTTAAGGTATTCTGCATACAGTACATGTTAGTGAAGTGAAAGGGCACATCTGTGCTGTACTTATTCAGATTACTATTTTATTCACTGGATGATGGCAATTTATTCATTGATTTCTGGATCCCAGATTGCCAAGAAGATATCAGATATCTGGCTGATGTTAAAAACAGTTGGACTTTGTATTTGAATCTCATTGTTTGTAGCTGTTTAAAAATCACCATTGGACAGCAAGTAAATTAAAAAGAATGAGGAAATAGAAATAAAACATCACATATAATTCTCTCCTCTCTGATCCCTGGGAGAGAACAATATGCACAGACTTACTCACAGGAGATTCCCCACACACTTCATTAAAACTGACGTGGCCTGTGCAGATACTCAAGTTGCGGTCTGGACCATAAAGTGAAGATGTTACAGGGGATGGTCATAATTCACATTTCTGCCTTGCAGTGCCATAGGCAGTTTGCCAGCACCTAACAAACAAATAATAGACATGGTGGAGGCTTATACCTGCTTTAATTTCCACTTTTCGCTTGAAGCCCAGGAGAGGGGAACTGTCATGCCTTCCTTCCCAAGCTAAGAGCAAGAGGATTGATGGGTACATTCTGCCTGACAAACAAGGTGCAATACACACTGCTCTGTCAATGTGGTAGTTGCCAGAGCACCAGTACTCATCCTGGTTTCACTTACAAATGTGTGGGCTGGGTAGGTGGGGAAGAATTGAGGCTGGTACTTCAGCCACCATGTGCCAGGGTCCTCCTCATGGTCTGCTTGGCCTCCGTGAGCGGCTGTTACCTCCCTGTCCCAGGGACCATATCCAACCGCCCTGCCTTGCAACCTCAAAAGGAAAGGTCCCAATTCAATTTTCACACCTGAGGGGTAACAAACCCATAGGAAACAGAACTCTGCCCAGAAGCAAGAGAAGATCCTACTTTCCCCCACGATTGCCCATTATCATACAACCTTAATGACATTGAACTCAGAGGGACAACACAGAGGGATACATCAAAGGGCCATTGGTGGTCTGTAAAACTAAGATTAAGACACGGTCCCCCTTGCTCTCATTGCAATGTGCAGTCTTTGTAAGGCATCTCTTCCAAGCCCACATAGCAGAACATGGCTTCACGTTTTAAAAACAGAAAGTATACTCCCAGCTTTCATTTCTGTACCTCAGTCTCCAAATATAACAAAAAAGTGAAGTATATTGAACTGATATTTGGAGCAGAAAACAAAAAGTTAATTTCTACTAGCATTCAGATATTTTTCTATGCAAAGTATTCATTTCATTGTGGTAGAAAGCATCAATGTTTTCTCAAGTTATTTTACTCCTCTCCCCCTTGGGAAAAGAACATGCAAAATCCCAGCTTTTACACACCAAAATAGTTCTTGATGGAAATATTAAAGGTAGAGGAATGATGTTTCTTCTGAGGCAATACACAACATTGTATTTACCTTTGCCTGATCAACTCCACAGAAAATACTGTTTATGTTTAGATATACCAAGACAAAATTGAACATTTTTCCATTTTTTTTCTGGCCTATGTGGTTAAGGCAATCTCAAAGCCATAGTGGATTGTTTCTATTAAGAGGAAAGAAGAATGGTATCAATCAGATAATGTGGAAAACACAGTGCCTTTACCACACTCTTCCTTTGCAATGCCAAAGCAACCCATCCACCACCAATGTGTTTCCAAATATACTCACAGCTGAACAAACACAGAGGAAAACAAGGGGATGCAGGGAATCGCAAGGCATCCTGATGCGCTCCCATGTGGGCCAGCCCATGGCATGGGCATGCTGTGGAGAGGAGCCCCAGGGATGGTGGTGGGCACTGAAGGGCAAGAGTTGGGGGGAACCTGCAGCACCAGAGTGGGCAGCCTCTGCCTGCCCCACTGATTTGGGCAGGAGCGTGCCAGCCTCAGCCGAGTAGCTGTGTTATTTCTCTCTCTCTCCCCCATATAAGTGTGTGCATGTGATTTAGCTTCTAATTGGTCTGACCACAGCAGGCTTTGCCTTGAGCTGTGGCTTTCTCCACTACCACTACTCACCAAAGCATTTAGTTGACCTGAACAAAAGGTTGCTCATTCATTTTAACCACATCTTTGACTGCTCGGTAGACGTTTGCTAGAAGCCATTAACATCTTTCAGCCTAAGAAGAGGAGAAAAAGCAAAACTCCTCCACCTCACTGTGGATAGATTGTCACAAGTCATAGTTACAATTAAGCAATCATTGTTCTGCCACTAGCAATGGCCATTGCCCATTTCCCCAATGACAGAGCTGTGACTATTAAAAATGTTTGCTGGAGGGGCATCTTGGAGGTGATCTAGTCCAAGCCCCTGCCTGTAGCACTAGCTCAGGTCAGCCATGACTGTGCCAAGGCAAGTCTTGAAAACTCCCAAGGACGGAGGTTTCACAGTCTCCCTGGGTACCATGTTACAGTGCTGCACACTCCTCCTAGCAAGGAAATTTAACTGTTACTGACTTCTTCCCTATGTTGGGAAAAAAAAGGTATGAAAGCTATGCCTGGCACACCAGAGATTACCTCTTGCAGGCACTGCACATTCCTGGTGATACCAAAAAGTGACGAAGCCAGGGCAGCGACCCCTCAGAGATGAGCAGGCACCCTCTCCCCGGTGTGACTGCTGGCATGGCCAGCCCACACAGGAACAGCACACGACGCCTTGCAGCTGTGTGGTTGTGATCTTGTGAATGTATTTGAGAGAGAAAGGAAAAAAAATTGGCATTATAGAAGGAAGAGTGTGGTAAAAGCCATAATTTGGCTGGGATTAAAGAAACCACTGGAAGTTCCTTAGTTTTAAATTTTGCACAGATGTCAACTATACTTGTTCCTACTGCCTTTAATTTAATGTCTGGAATATTGTGGTAATGTAATTCAGATGACATATGACTGGGAAACAGCCAGACCAACAGATTTGTGAAATTTTCTTTTTATGTTTAGATTTAATAAAAAAAAGATCTCTCATGTGTGGCTTTTCTACACAGCAGTGTAAGAAAATGTTCTAGAAAGCTATGAAAAATATCTACGAAGTGCACTTGAACATGCCTGCAGACAGACCAGAAGGCAGAGGTGCATTGTAGCAGTGGTGGCAGCTGCCATTTTCTTGTGTTTTCCCAGTTCAGCATGCCACAGCTCTTCCTCTTCCCACCACGGAGAAGAAGAGGCAAATGCCGGCATGCTCTGCCTTTCCAAGCATTTGCAAGCAATGCAATTCCAAGCAATGCATTTCCAAGCAATGCAATACCAAGCATTTCCTATCTCACCCTCATTATAAAAAAAAAAGGGGGGGGGAGGGGAGTGTGATTTTAAAAAAAAACCTCTTGGAGTGACCCTGCACAGTCCTTTTTAGCCTTTCAGCTCCTTCACGACTTATTATAAAATATATTTGGAGGGCATCATTCTTTTGGAAGAATAATACTAGTATATAAGAGAATTAAGACAAAATGAACCGAGTGCTGATTCCTAAAGTTGTTTTGTGTGCATATGAGATGATCTTACCATCACTGTGTCTCCAGTAAGGTCCTGCTTAGCTTGGAGCAAGCTATGAGTATGTGGTCCTGTGAGATTACAAGTTAAATTACCCTCTCCACAATGCATTTATAACTACTTTCTCTCTGTCCATGATGTTTTCACATGGTGGAGGGAGCACTGGTTCCCTAGAACAGTCTTCTGCATGCTGGAGGGAACATTAGCTTATATGATGCCTTGTGGCAGAGGTGCCCAGGCACAGCTGCTGCAGCACTGCCTTGCAAGAGCACATTTAGGTGAAATAAAACCCCTTGGAATGGTATGTTTAATACTAAAGTTTGTGGAAGAGTTTGAAGAATTCTTCAATAAATGACTTTAAAATGCCAATCTGGTCTCACTCTGCATGCGACTCGTATTGTTTGAGATCTATTTGCATTTGTTGTACTATGCAACTGCAATAATACAAATTTCTCCTCAGAAAACACCTTTGAGCCCTGTTCATATGAAGCAATAGACTCCTAGCTCTCTTCATCAGCTTTCTGAGTTAACTGCTCTTTCACTTGCTTTAAATATGAGTTTATCAACATATTTATTGCCAAATTCTCTTCTTTGATTTAAAAAAATACAGTAAATTATATGGTTCAAAATTTAGCTGCCAAAAGAAAACCATGGCAATCTACATGTATCTTTCTGCTGATCTCTTTCAAGAAAATTTAACAGACACAATGGCCTCAGCAGCTTTGAGAATAAAACTGTTATTTCAGGAAATTTACCCTTTCACCATATTACTGTAGGTCTACAAATGCATACATTTTTTGACTTGAAACGTTGACTCGGCTTTAATCTTAAAACATACGGATGTCATTCTCTTTTTGCTCAGAGGCACTGATGCAACTGAAGAAAAACATTAAGTTTCTGGAGGGAGGCCAAGCTGGATAGCGGCAGCATAGAGTATACAGTGCTTCCATTGACATCAGATCTGGAAGCAGATCAGATATGAATGGAAGACCCATAGTGAGTCAGGTTTGCATGTAAACCTCCAGTGAGTCTGGATTAGCTCCAAAAGCTAATGTGATATCCGTGAAAGAACTGCATTGTATCCACTTTCAGATACTTTTGCTGCAAAATCAGATTGGTTCATGGATTAAAATTCGGCCAAACTGTGGGGATAATTTTTTTAAATGGACCCATCAAAACTTCATTAAAGGATTGTTAAGGCATTACACAAAACAATTGGAGCTCAGAAATCCATGGTTAAAGAGGACACTGTGACATGCTTTAGTTAAAAAAATGAAAAAGAAAAAAAATAGAGATATTTTGAACTCTGCTTTCTGTAATACCAATTTTACCTTTCTACATTTGACAAACATTTATTTTCAACAGAGACTTCTTGTTATTTTCTTTTATTTCCTATTGGCAATTTCAGGTGGTTTTATCCCTTGGCTGTTGATTGATGGATTTATTAGTTTCTGGAATCCAGGAAGATTTTAGTCTTGAGATTAGTACAATTTAGAGTGAACAAAAAAAGTAATTCCTTTCTGAACAGCTTTCAATTATAAATATGTAGGCTATCAAGTATTCCCCTGCTTTTAAAAATATATTTACTCTTATTGTTTTATGAAATGTATATTTTACGATTACATCAGTGCTGTTCTCCTGCTCTCTCAATTCTTGCACCAAGTTTTTGAAAAAGAATAAAGCAAATGGAGAAGCCAGGAAGAAACAAAAGCAGCCCAATTCCCATTAATAAAGCAACGCCTTCTCTTCATTTTGTGGAAAGCAACATGCATGTCATGCTCTGCAAACTCAGAGCAAAGTATATAAAAGTTACCAGATCCTCACTTCTACTGGGAAATTAAGGGTCTTGGTTTTTACAACCTTGCAGTCTCAGAACTTCCTGCTTCCCAATTTCTTTCTGTTTCTGCTGAACAGGAAGGAAAGAAATACAAATCCATTCTCATTTTAATGGGTAGGTTTAAAGGTGCTCCTTACCCACTCAGAAGTAAGTCCCTGCTGTGCAGCCCCATCCTAACCCACCATGCTGATGTCTCCCTGGGTCTCTCAAATGTAATTTTGTAGACCACAGTGAACACAATATTTGCTTTTTTGTGTGTGCTGTACTTTGTGTCAGTTACATAATATTAAGGTATTGCAAAAACCTATTATATTTTATGGCATCAAGTCAAGTCCAGAATAAATTTTGCTACCTTTGCAAGAACCCAGTACAATTTAAATGTGTTTAAATGTGTTTAAATGTGTTTAAATGTGTTTAATTTAAATGTGTTTAATTGCATTCACTAGGTTAGATGTGAGCAGAAGGTATAAACTCATTTGCTTGTGTCCCAGGTCAGCAGTAAGTGGGTGAATTCTACATTGCCCCTATAATTTTGGAGGAACTCTTTCTGCCAATAATTACAGTTATTTATGGCACTATATCAAAGCTTTTAGGCTTACAAATAATTAACACTTCAAGCATCACATTGTGCATACAAGACATTTGAGATTGCAAGGAGGTCAGAGAGACACAGGTCTTCCATCAAGACCAGAAAGCCAACTCACCACTCTGCCTCCTCTTCTCAAGTTTCAGGTATACTATACATATCCCTTTCTGTACTTTTCTCTTGACCCGAGCTCTGGGGCTTCCCAGATGTTTTGCTGTTTGATGCCTATGTTGTAGCAAGGTGGCATCCTTGAAAGACATGAATGGAGACGCAGGATTTCTTGAATAATTTTGTTTTCATATTTTTGTACCATGCATAAGAATGTATTAACAAACAGAGATTAATTCTGTCCTCGGGAGTAGACGTTCAGTACCACATTTATTCATTCCTTTGTTCATCTTATGGTTATGAAAGAATACACTCCCACATATTAAAAGCATGCTAAATATCAGCCATGGTCCTGGTTTTAGAACCGTAGTTATATAAACTGGTTCTCGAATTCTGCTGAAACCTCTGGGAAAACACTTACTTCAAACAGACTCTCTCTTCAGGAAGCAGCAGGGCTCTCTGCTCTTTCTAGTTTGTGAATTTACTGGGTTCTTCATTCCCATCCACCTCCTCTCTTCTCTCCTGCCATTACTCATGGACCCAGGGGATCATTCCTGACATGCCAGTTGGATATAGCCTTCTCTTCCCTTCCTTGCAAGGGAACCTAATATGCTCTTGTTACATGCATTGCTGGGAAGTTTTTTAATGGTGCTTGAATTTCCAGGCTCACTGCAAATGCCACACCTTTTCTTCAGTACATTTGTGAAATTCAGCTTACTGTTTTTATAATGCAGCATAGACAGAGTCTGACACTAGAGTCTTTGCATGTGTGAACTTTCTAGGTAAATGCCAGCTTGATTCATCCCACAACTGAAACTTGTCAAAAGGAGATCCCAGTTTATATATTTGAGCAGTGTTATTGTTCAAGGAACAAGCATAAGCAATTCATCTCAATTTGAGATGGCAAAGAAATGAGTGAGAAAGACTAGCAACAGATGTACTTTTGTTTTCTTTGTGCAGTGGAAAAACAAAACAGAAACTGAATCCCTGAGTTATTATTTTTGTATGCATATTAAAAAAAAATCAGACTTGAGTCGAGGTTTTATCTAACCAGTACATTTCATGCATTAATCCATTCCTTTTATGCACTGCAGGCTAAATGATGTCTCCCTTCAGTTGTGCAGGAGCACTGTATGCAGAGGAAATGGTAACAATTTCCTCTTCCCTCCTCAGTGTGCAGGAAGCATCATTCAAATCCAAGTATAGGAATAACTAACCACTACTGATGACCATATTAATGCCAGAGAGAGACGGTATTATTAATAAAAGCTGAGGATGGCTCTACAGCTCCAAAAGCTTTCCTACATCCAGAGGAATGTCTGTGCATACATGACTCAATTCTAAAACGTGCCTTACTTTATCAATTTCCCAACACATGCTCTGGAAATATCCTGTATTGGAAAGGAATAATGCCTTGGGAGTACACATCCTTTCTGCCTACCAAGGCATTAGGCTACCATGTACGACCCCTACACGTGAGGCTGATGGGCATGTAAAATCCTTTTGACTGTAGTAACTTTCGGGTGAGTGTAATCTTGAGAGCTGGTCCTGTGATGCATAGTTATTTCAGTGTGTCTACTTACCTGCCTACTTTTGTCTCATGTCTGTACTTTTGTCTCATGCCCCACATGGGCTATAACATGAAAAATCAAAAATCCTGTTGGGGATAAACTTTCATTTTTCTCTACATCTGTAAGAGTTAGAATAACTCCACTGACACCTACAAACCACCACTGAGTAAAACTTGTGTAAATAAAAAGATTTGACCTTTGCAATCAGATACAATAAACTGAGTTAATCTACTGAAGATAAAAGGATAACTTTATTCCTTGGTACTAATTTTTAAGTCATAAAAAACAGTTAAAAAGTTGCTGTACAATCCCTTCCATTTGAGCTCTCAGAATTTCCAGTCTCACCCATTGTGTTGATCATATGAGTTATGTACACCATCCTGATGATATCCTTAATACTTTTATTCCAGAAAATACCGATAAAGGCGTATGTGGTCTTTTTTCTAGGCTCCTCTGATGTCTATGCCCTTTTTCAAATATATCACAAACTTGCTGTCTCCAATTCAAATGCTCTGTCACATTTTTCCTGTCTCTTCAGAGCCTCCTCTACATCTCATTTTTCTTTCAGGGCAGCAGCTGCTGGGCTCCTTCTTTGAGGCTCTCGGCAAAGCTCAAAAGCCAAACAAAATACACAGAAACCTCTGAACCAGATTTCCATTTTTCTACAGGACTATTGACCTATTGGTCTTCTCAATCTTAAGGGTCAATCACCGCAAGAATTAGCTCCTACCCTGTAACTTAATCATGACCCTTACTGTAGACAAGTTATTCCTTGTCACCATTCTTCTGGCAAGCACATAAAACCTGCTGGCTTCACATCTCTCCTCCCCACATCACCAGCCCCTTTTTATCGCAAACACCCATCTTTCCACAGCTGCATCCACAGCTGTAGGAGTGGGGCCTGACACATCTGCAGATGCAAGGTGGCAGGCTGAACCCTCAGGACTCACTTAATTCATTAAGAGCTGCCAGACATGGATACTTTGTTGTCAATAAGGGGGAATTCAACTTTGACATATAATGTTTCAGGTTGTAGACCTAAAATCTACCTTTAAATCCTAATCTGCTAAACAAGTAAGTTTACTTAAGTGTTGGGATTTAAAAAAAAACCCCACTTAGATATCACAGATGCGTAAATACTCACATCTGTGGATGTTTATGGGATTATAGGCTCAGGGCAGGAAGGCATAGGTCCTGACTGCAGCTGAGGTCCAGAATTCACCTCTCACTGAAAAAAATTTGGTCCATGAGAAGCAAGCGATACTTCTTATAAATGGGGTATATATGTTATTGATAACGGACTATAACAATATGTCCAAATACTACCAACTGCTGCAGTTTAAGAAGTCATAAAAGACTTGTAAAAACAATTGAAATGCCAGTTCGCTCAGGGCATTGCACATAATCGGTGTGTCATCCAAACAAGTGTGTTTGTCATTAAACGAATGGATTTTCTCAGGTGAATTAGTATGAGCAAATTCATTGATGATACTGGTAACATCATGTTCATTTTCATACATGAGTGTAACACAGGGTGACCAGGTGGTTATTTCTAAACGGAGGTTTGCAAACACACACTGAAATGGTTAGGCTGCAATACCAGTTGTTGATCTGAGGGATTTCTGTTGACTTCTCCAGAAAAAAGGAAGAAAAAAGATGGATCCAGGCATCAGTCCTTATAAACACAGTTTAAACAATGTGATTTCACAGTTGCTTAAAAGTCACGGAGCAGCTGCGTTGAAATTGTAAAATCTGCAGTTTTATTATGCCAATGACTTTCTATTGGCCTCAGTCATAAAATAACATACTCCTCACTGAAGTTCTCTGCTAAACAAAAAACACATCCAGACTGACTAAAAATCAAACTCAGACAAGCAAAAAACAATTTGGCCTTCATCTCGCCGGGCTCAATTGGTCCAATAATAAACAATTTTATTTTTCTTCCTCACTGCTACTCCTACTGATAAGTACCTTATTCCCAATGGAGAAAATAAAGCACTGAAAAGTAACTATTGCTCAGAGGAATTCACAAATAGTACTTCATCCTCCTGCAGGAGTCAATGGCATGCTGAAATTTTTCTAATTTTTTCTGTTACTATTTTTGTACAAATTTCAAATTTGCCAACTGCAAAAGAGGATCTGCTGAGGAGGTTTCTCGCAGGCAGAGAAGACAAGCGAGTCCTCATCATTCACTACTGCTTGGGAATTCAGGTGATGGCTTTCAAACAAACTATTGCTTCTAGAGTAATAACTATTTTTAGCCTCCATCTTCCGTGCCCATGTTAGAGGGTACATTAAGGTCTAGTGTACTGTATACTTTAGGCAGAATAAAAATAGGTTCTAAATATAGCGCTTGAACGCAAAATAGATGTTCCAGATAATACTTCAGGCAGTGAAACTACTACAACACTGTACTGCTTATAGGTATAATGTCAGGGAATTGAGAAAAACAGCCCTTTTCATGATTTCCTTGATAACAGGTAATGTTTGAATCACATACTTCAAAACAAGGAAGACATAGGTAGGAATATTGCCCTTTGCTCATTTAAAGATAATCTTCTAAATCTGATTTCTTTGTGCTTTTTAGCCTTGATTTTCTAATATTGCATGTGTTTTTTTCCTTCTTTGTACTCTCTGACAACAGTGACTTGTCAAATATTTGAAGGACTGCATGCCAGGATAGATGGGGTACAAAGCCTTCTTGAGGAGTCTGTAAACAATCTACCATGATTTGCATCAAATTATACTTGTATGAGATTGAGTCCATTAATTTTGTATTTGTAATAGTATTTACCAGCCATATGACAGGATAAAAGATAACATGGTACACTGTGGCTATGATCAGAGTATCAAATATTGAATCAGTAGGAAGCCCCAAAAGACATTCTGATTATCCATTTACATTTCTTAGTTTTAATTCAGTCTGTTGTTATGCATACCCTTAGATTTAGAAAACAGTGAATATTAATCTTCTGAAAGCATAAATAAAATTGATCTCTGTGGACATTATCTGATGACTCATCTGTTGGACTACGTAGAAATTCAGTTACTATCAAATAAATTTTATTTTTGGAACAGCTACAGCTAATGCAGTCATCATGCTGACAATGACTACCATTTAACCTTAGGGCTTATATTAAATTTACAGTGGAACTAAAACCATAGACCACAGTCATTTGACAGACTACCTAGGTACACAAGCATTGAGCTGAATCTAGATTTCTATGCACTCAAAAGGACATCGAATTGCTACTGTTCGGCTTTCAGGGTTAGTAGCCTATTGAATTGGAAGGGGCCTTTTTACCTCTGAGAGATAAGATTTCAGATTGCTTGCAGACAGCCTGATCCTCTTAAACTATTTCTGGTTTTATATTTGGATGGCAATGGCAAATGGATTATCACATTCAGGTCAGCAAGAATTACTCAGCCTTCTGTCTGAATCCTACCTTGACCTTCCACTTCAAAACAAGCACTCAAAGACTGAGAGCACCATACAAGTCCCTGCTTTGAGACCCACATCACAGATGAGTTACACTCCCTCAAGCATCATAAACCTGCACTGTGAAAAAAATGACAGCTAACAAAATTGATTTTTTTAATTATCTGATGCAATGTGTCACATAGATTCCCAGGCAGTTCACACCTCCCAGAGCTGTTGTTTCAGGTATGTGGAAACACGACTATGAATGCATTAACTCTCTGAAAATTAGTGACTGATGTGTTTCTTACAAAGCCAGAGTTGCCAATACCAAAGGTGGCAAATGGGAAGAAACGCTGGTAGGGTGCACCACCATGTGTCTCCATTTGATCTCTGTACGGATGGAAAAGGAGGTGATCACATGGAGCGCAGGATGATTCCTGGAAAGCTGCGATAAATCACACAGAAGATGATTCAGAGCACTCTGCTGCTGGAAATTGATGCTTCACTGCATTGCCTTCTGGATTCTCCATTAGCCATACAGGCCACCAAGGTTTTAATTTAAGTATCCAAGCTCTCACATACTGTATTTATATTTGGCATGTAAATTCTCTTGGGCAAAAATACTGAGCCCAGGTTATATAGACTGTGATAAAAGGCAAAGGTTCATCCCAATCATTTCTTTTTAAATTCAGTAAAGCTTCCAAAAATTCTGGATGGTAAAAAACTGCCAATGATGATAATAATAAAACTACAATTTATTAACAATTATAGTTTTCAGGTAAACTGGATGTTCTGAAATATCCACATCTTTATCAGAAATGCTGTATGATTTGCCTTCCATAAAACAACAGACAGACATATCTTAGCCAAAGCATGCTTCAGCTTCATTTTGAAATGTAACGTTTCACAGAATTAATCTCTCTTTTGTGTTTTATTTTCAATAATCAAAGAAAAAAAGCCATCATACAGCAATGGACTGTAAAGCAGGCTGTTATCTAATGCACTGAAACACAATGCGTGATTTGTGTTTTCTTTAACTGATTTAAATCACAGCTGAATTGCAAATTCCTCCTTGTCAGAGATAATGTAAAATCTGGGCAACTCTAGAGTTCTAGCAAACCTGAACGTTGACCTTGCACATCTTTTCTTTCCCTTTTTGAATGCTCGTGAACTTAATTTGAGTGTAAGTGTTTCAAGGATCAGTCTGAAACATTGTTTTTGAACTCAGCTGGGTCATAGGAACTTTCTCAGCACTCTATTCTAATTTGCAGTTTTGCTATAATAAAAGCCCCAAATATATTGCTACTGTCTAGACATTTTATCTGAAACAAGTGTCCTTTGTAGTCTCAGAGGACTTTTCTATTTTATTTCCAGTAAATCAAAGTCTGTGAAGAGCTTTGGTTCTTATTAAGACATACCCTTCACAGTCCAGCGACTGCCAATGGAGGCAAGCCATTGACAGTTCATTTACATATAAGTGATGACTTCCATCAGGTAGTTGGCTCAAAAATACAATGGACATTTAGAGCATATCCAATATTTCTTGTTCTTTGATGAGCATCAAGTGCCAATTTATACATAGAAACCGACTATTGGAAAGTGAAGGCTTCTCTTCACTGACCTTACACTGTCTTTTGCAGATCCGGAGTGACATTGTCATTCCACTAAACTCAAGTTCATTCCTCCAAAGAGGCATGTAGAGCAAGCTGGTATCAAGAAACATCAAAACAACCGTAAGTTTCATAGAAAAATGCCCTGGCTGCATTAATTGGTAGTGCAAGTCACTGCATTTACTGTAAAGCAGCCAGCAAGGTTTGGATTCGGGAGGGGGCTGACCCCTGCCGTGCCACAGCACCCAGGCCAGGCAACGCAGAGGTGTGGAGCTGCTGCTCCTTTGAACACAGCTGGACAAACAGCCACACTCTCCCCTGGGGCTGGAAGGAGTGAGGAGAGAGGGCAGCTGCCTGCCAAGGGTAACCTGGATGCCACTCCTAATAGTGGATGCTAATGGATTCACAGCTGGAACAAATACAGCTTGACAAGGCAGAGGGAGGTGACCAGCCTGCTGTGGGCTGCAGCTGCTCGGGCAAACGCAAAACTGGGTTCAGTCCTTGATACGGTTTTGCACTTAGATGCTATGGCGAGTGGAGGAGTGGAGGAACCAGTGGTGAACGGTACCCAAAGGTCTGGCAGTGATAACAGATGACAGATGTGTCCTCACTGTCTGGAGAGGATGAGAGAGAATAAACCACCCAGGTTAATGTTAATTACTTTACTTAGGGTGTTCACTATTGGAAAGCATTATTTACAAGGTCAAAATAATTTTTAGAAAATAATAGAAATATAATAATAGAAAATCTTAGTTAATAATAAAAAATAATAGGAAAAAAGAAATAATAGAAAATAATAATAATTAAAATATTGAAAAAGACTGAAATGGGCAAAGGGGAACACATGTACCCTCCTTCTAGTAGCTGGACAGAGCCAGAGTACATGTCCCACAGTAGCACCTATTCAGAAGATTATTTTTGACATTTGTGTTAAAAAGGATGAAGGAAAGAAGAGAAGAAGCCTTCCAATTGCCCTACTATTTCCACTGAGAGAAAGCAGGCAGAATCCATGCAGCAGCAGCAGCAAACGCTTCAACTCTTCTCCAAATTTTCCTCTGCACGCAGGTTACCCTCAAAGCTGCAGCATCAGTTGTTCATTGAAGTTGAAAGCTTATACCATCAGTCGAAGGCTTATGCCTTCAAACTAATCAGGAGGAAGTTGGTTTACTGATAACCTGGTAGGTAATTTTTAATCTCAGAAATTATAATTGATTGACTTCCTTCTGCCAGATGCTTAAGCACCTTGTTTTGGCAGAAGGGGCATGAACAGCTGGGGATGGACAGTTGGAAACTCCTAAAAGGCATCAGCTGGCAGTGGATAGACACTTCTCCCCAAGCACCACATCTGTTTTAGAGGGTCCCCATTGCCTCTCACCTCCAGGTGGGCTGGATGCTGAACCAGCTGCTGGTGTGCCTGTGTGGCAATGGGGAAGAAAACCCTGTGAAAATAATATCCTTTAACAATATTCTTGCATCAGTTGTCAGCTGTGCTTACAGGACAAAAGAAACAAGCCCTGCCTGCAGTCCTCAATACTTGCTTCCATGTTGCACAACTGATTTATGCCAGTTTCAGGGACAGAGTTACCACTGCACTCACTGAGAAAAATTAGAGGTGCCATTTACTCTTTTAGGTCCCAAATTCTGAAATATTTACTGAATTTTTACTGAAGGATGTTACCTCTCCATTTACAGGAAGACTGTCAGAATAAAGATTTGTCCCTTATACAGGTTAAAGAAAAAAGACCTAAAAAAGAAAACCCACTGGCTTATATGTTGCCCTAGGAAGGTTGGTACAATTTTACATTTTTCTTATTAATTGACTATGCAGTAGTGTTTTGTTCTGTGAATGCGCTATGTACACTGCACACTGATTTACCCTATCATATGCAAATTGATACATACGTTTTAAAAAATGGTCTAAAATTATGTAACCTGTTGGATTTTCACACTTATTTTTATGTCCTCATTAAGGAGGTCTTCAACATGAAGGAGTCCTGCTTACTCTGAGATGTAATATTCTTTCCCTACAAAAGAGTCTCTCACTGGAACTTGATTTCTAAAGACTTCACCAGCTACTTTTCATGCAGTGGCACGAGAAATCCTGATCAGAGAAGTGATTTTCTTTTCCACTCTCTCATTGAAGAAGTTGCTAATGCAGCTGACACTTGAAAATCAGTTTTCTTTGACTTTTGATGGGAAAATGCTGCAATAAAAAATAAACATTTATTAATTAGAAGTATATCAGAAGTTTAATAATTAGAAGTTTGACAACAAAGGCCAATAACATTTCAACATTAAAAACCCCAAATTCTACATTCTTGGGAGAAGACTGATAAACGTCTTTTCCCAGCTGAGATTATTCAGAAAACCTAGGATGAATTTTGAGACTGTTTCAGGGAGACCAAGCTCATATTCTAAATAAAGAGATTATTAGCCAGAGTGACTTGACCTGACTCTCTTTACGGAACCATGTTGCATTTGCAAGCAAAGCTCAGTTCAAGTGTCCAAGTAAGACATGAAATTGCTAAGTTATTCCTAGTTTCAGTTACTGGATTCCCCTAAGTCACTAAGTTTGCAGGCCATGTAGAACTGTTTTCCATGTGATCAAAGAGAAATTACCGCTGTTTTGGATTACTCTCAATTCTTTATAAAACTTTTCTTTTTTAATTTATAAACCTCATAATACATCCTCAATTTGGCCATGCTATAATATACGGCTTTTTAGTTTCAGCATTTGCTAACACAGTTGCTCAGTAACATTTTTTAATTTTTTAGAAAATGAAAAGTTGAGCCAGATATGTAAAATGCAATCCCTACAAAAAGAGAAAGAGCAATTTTTAACATTTTACAAAGCAAAATAATGGAAAAGGAAGATATTTACCATGTGGTCCTGTAACTTCAGCAATCTCCCTATTTTATTTATTCTGGCCTGAAGTGGGGCCTTGTTTTGGTGTATAGTAGAGGAATGGGAGAGCTTGTTTAAGAAATTTTTCTCATCCTGACCAAGCCAAGGAAGAAAAATACCACCAGCACATGACAAGAGGAAAGACTTATTAGCACTCATCAACAGGGAAGAAAAATAGGACCAAAAATACACTCCTGTACCTCAGCCAGTTATACCCATAGGAGGATATAAGAGTTGACACAGAAGCTCCGCAGTACTAACACTTTACTTCCCCCAAACCGAACACTTTTTCGTAATCTTTATGTCCCCTGAAGAGACACTCCTAAAATGGAAGTGAAAGGGCAGTGCTAGGGAGTCAGGTATGACTGCATTAGGTACACAAGGTCATGCTTGGCATGCTTCACCAAGAATAGAAAAATACATACTTTTACAATTAAAAGGTAAGTTCACAGTAAGAGGAGGAAGAAATACTGCTTTCTGTACTGCATTCATAAAGCAGCCCCTTACCAAACTCAGCTTGTTGCACAGAAGTGCCACACACAGTAAATACTCATTTGAAAATAGGACCAACACCATCCAGAGCTATGTTCTTGGTATGTATTTTGGCTTGCTTTAAAGTAAAATAAAATAACATATATTTAGCTTTAAAATGGCACATATTTGGCACAGTTTTGATGAATAGGAGTTTACCATGTGGATATTACTTTCTACAGAAAATAGTCTATTCAAAAGAAATAACAAGAGCAGGATGCTTTCTAATATGTTCCAAAAGTAGAGAAAACAAACACACACACACAGAGACAAACAAACAAACAAAGGACTTCGTTCTGCAAATACTTTCACATGTAAGAAAACAGCACTTCGCTGCCTCCACGCCAGTTGTTATTTTTGCAGGAAGGAGGACCGATTCACTCCTGACAAGACTAGGATTAATGCCATCAGAGCAATAGGTAGTCAAATGACTTCTACAGACATAAAACTTTTTCTTTTTTCTTTTAAAACTACCTGTCATTAATACAATAGAGGATTCAAATGATGCACACGGACACACACATGCACACCCCCATTTCATGCATTTAACCAGTACCACACCATTGAAGAAGGTTAGGGCAGCAAGTCCCACAACTCCCATTATTGCTGATGGTGAACTTGCAAGGTGAAATTGGCAGGAGGCTTTGTGTTGCAGACAGACTTTGTGGGGTAGGTTAGAGACTAGGCAGCAAATGAAGACCTATTTAAAGAGTTTTCCTTCCTGCACCACTCTGGTCAACACAGCCAACACCATGTTGGCCACTGTCTTACTCCTGCTGTGTCTCAATGTCAGACATGTTCCTTATGAATCCTCTTAAAAGATTATTTGCACCTTTAACATTCTGACTGAGCAATGCAGTTCTCAGTGATGGTCTCCAACTGGAAAATACAATTGGAATTGCTGGAGAATAATTATTAAAAGTATAGAAAGAAACAATTGCCAAGAACATTTATATTATGATTTCAAAGTCCAACCAAGCTTCTCCTCCATTAGTAGTGAAAACAAGGAGACAGGAGGAGAATAACAACAGAAGGGATAAGAAAGAGAAGCAGCTGGAAGAAATAAGCAGGAAGCCCTAGAATGGAAACCCTCTTGGCAGGATCTGTGGAAAATATACCCATATCCATAGAGCTGAACTGTATAAAATAATCCATTACCAAATAAAGATTTAAATAATACACACATTTAAACTTTGCTATTACCTATTCTGCTCAAGTGAAGAAAAAAAATGGACCTTTGATAGTTTAGAGAACAGTCCAAATAAGAAGAGTTAAATGAAATTGATTGGTCCACTTGGTCTCTTCAGGTTTTGCACATGGAGACTGTCTCACCAAAACTCTCCTTGCTGATAGAGTACTTGTGGCTTCTCAAAGCCTCATCAGCAGTGAGACGTGTTAGAAGTGGGACTGGGTAGTGGGAAGTACAAGAAACAACACCAGAAGTATTTAATTAAAAAAACCCTAAGAACCAGCATGTTGTTAAACCAACAAAAAACTGACCACACAAAGTATCCTTCACGATTACTCCTCCAGATATGTATAGAGCAGATAAACAAAAAGCTGCTGTAAACCAGCTCTCCAAGATAAATCCATGCTACCTAAAAATTAACTTGTAGTGTTCACACATGAAGCTGTACAAGTATACCACACAGCAGAGGCAGCCACTTTACAACTTCTTAATGACACATTGAGATGAGATACTGATACTGAATATTTTTCCTGTGGGCAAAAAAATTAGGAAAGTCTAAAACAGATCATTTAAGTGAAGTGGGTTTGATGCGTCCATTTCTGCAACTGTTTGTTGCTTTTGGTAAATGCCTCCAACACACTTTGTGACTGTGGTAGCGCAATGTAACGGATTGCCTCGGTCATCTGCCTCAGTTTCCTCATCTCGAAAGTTAGGATAATACTGAACCCTTTTGCAACCATTGTCTACTATTAATCATCTACTATTTTTTTAAAAGCTATAGAAAAATTGTGTATCACTTGGTGTTGAAAGTGCAGCAGCAAATATACATGCTACATTGGTCAGCATCAGAGGTACAGCAGCCTAATTCACCCTGGACAAAGTTACCCTGAACTGAATAGAGGCAGAATTGTATGACTTTGTCACACAGTCGGGCACAAATCTAACTGCAAGTTCTAGTCACAGAAGAAAGATTAAGAACTACAAATGATTCTTAAGGGAAAGCATTTTTAGGTAGTATCACAAATACAGGTATTCAGATTTTGCATAGCTGGCCACTGAAAACTGCTGAAATTGAAGATGAAATCAAGCATGACCTGGAACACTGGAAGGCAAAGCAAACACTTTGGATCTTTCCACAAAGAGGAAGCTATAGGCTGAAATCTTGAGTGATACCTCTCTTGAGCTTCCTAGGTATTTCTTGTTAGCATGAATGAATCATATATAAGTTGCTTTTCAATTTTAAGATATTATGTGCATTAGAGAGGCGTAAGTCACCTTGCCTGTTTAGATGGATGCTATTGCATCTGTTTACTGCCATTAGAAATCAAAAGTACAGTTATAGTAATTAAAAAGGACTATGAAGACATGCCATTTTACCTTGGAACCACTGGTGTTCCTGTAACTACTTAGGATGATAACTATTTATTTTTATAACAAAAATAATGTCTTGGTTTTTTGCTTTTTTACTTCTTTCCTTTTTCACTTCAGCTCTTTGCAGAAGCAATGGAGCTATAAAAACAGCCCCAGTCCTGTGCTGGCTCAAGTTAGCAGCAATATTGTAATGTAAATTTCTGTTGCAAAAAATTCATTAAAAGCAAAGACAACAGCTTGACTTTCAGATCACAGGCAGAGTTACAGGGCTGGCATGTAAAGAAAAAAAATGTCATATTCTTATTGGATATGGAATTCTTTAAGATAATACATAAGGCAAGCTGTAATGACATTTTCGGTCAGTCTCCTGAATATTACTAATAATCAGACAGTCTGCTGTTTCACAACCTTGGCTGCAATTTACAGTTTCACAGAGGCAGATTTCCCAACTCACCACACCGGCAACACAAATAAAAAGTGAGATGTACAGAAGGATGTGAACAATGGGAAAAAGCAAAGAATTCTAGCAGAGAGGCAGAGATGGGTGAGATTAGAAAGCTTAGACCTTTTGTCTACTTTTGTTAGCTAAATTTGGGTTTGAGAAGAGAGGGCTGGCCCTCACCCATGAGGAATGGCATTGCCCCACAGAGGGTCAGGGGAAAGGCTGCCAGCCCATGGAGACACAGCCTCACCTTGACTTCAGAGCAGCACCAGTGACCAAAAGTTCAGGAGTGTTGCCTGCCTCCAATGAAAAAAGGTTCCTCTACCTTAAGCATGTCTTTTAAACTTGGCAAATCCAATGTAACAGCACTTGGAGAAAGGCAACTGGAGTGACCTGAGTCTCTGAAAGCTCCTGAGAGACAAATATGATAATATTTTAGAGGAAGCCTATACTTAATACTATAAACCAATTTCAAATTCACAAAGTATGAATACATACAGTGTTATGTATGTGATGTGAAGTCATGGGATCCTCTTACAATATGATTCTGTGATTCTATGATCCTCTTAAAATACATGCAATTGAGTACCAGCTCTCTCACTGTCCAGTTTCCCTAATGGGTCCAGTGATTACCATGTATATAAGATTGCATTATGATCTAACAGCTTGGAAAAGCTGGTGTCTCAAATTATTCATTATTATTTTAAATCCAGAAGCACAAAAGCTGGAAGAATGTAATTTCAAAATGAGTAGAAGTGAAATGAAAAGAAAGCAACAAACAATAAAAGACAAACAATACTGAAATATTAGCTAAGTTACAAACTTGAAAACAGTCTATTCTATTTTCTTTACATATAATACAAAGCTGCTTCATCAAGTCTCCATTAGGACTTCCCATATCCTAGCTACAGTATATGTATATTGATATGGGATTGTGTTCCGTGCGTTATGGCTGGTTATATATTTCTCAAAAGTTAATCCACTTTGAAATTTATTAAGCCGTAAAACTAAAATTCTATTAACCTTAATGGGATTTACATGAGGGAATTCACACTTAATATGGATGCAACACTGGTGATTAAAACTGTTGCCAGGAAAAAAAAGACAGGCTTAGTGTAGTTAAAGCAAAGCCATCACGTTTTCTATTTATGTAGTCCTTCACAAGGGTAATGCTCTGTGTATTAAGGAGAGAAGAAAAAGCCACAGACTGGTTAGTATTTAAGCTTCTCAGATGCCAAGTGAGATAACAGCATTTGCCAATAAAGGGTGGTCTTACTGGTGTGGGACTAATAAACATTGGTAGAAGGATGGGAAGGCATTATCTTCGGTTTTCTTATGAGTCCTGAAAGTGCTATTGCTCATATTTTCTACTGTATAATACTGTACACTAACACTGCTGTTGGAATATGTTCCCTGTAATATAATATACATGTAATATAATGAATACAAATTCACATTCTCCCTGTACCAGCCATTCCTCACAACCGAACTAAAGTAAAACTCCTCAGATTTTTCTCAAGAGAATATTCATCTCTATTGTTTTCAGGGTAAAATTAATTGTGGACTAGCCTCTAAATCATCTAGTTAACACACAGGAGATGATTGACTTAATTTAGAAAGGCTGAGTAAGCTCTGAGTATGTGATTCTGAATTCAGTTTTCCATGAATAAATTTATCCGATGCAAAGTACCAAAATGTGAGATTGCTGAAGAGCTGAGATTTCAATGGGAGAGAACAGGAGGTCCTGAGTTTTGTTCAACGGGGACCACTTACTTGTGCAGCCCTCAGAGTGAGGGCTGCACAAAAAAACATAGGGACCCTGGGGCTTGATGCCTCACCTGTGCCAGGGAGGAATGGCATTTGGAGCAGACCCTGCTGCAGGAGTGACAGCAGAAGCTGGAGAGCATTTTGGCTCCTGCAGGTACAACTGTAGGACTCCCTGGGCTTTCAAGCTTTGTGGGATGACACACAGTAGCGGTAACAAGCAGTTAACTCTTCTGAGGATGGCCACAGTTAAGAAGATGGCTTTGAAGTGGTTTCATGAGTTTCAAAGTGGCACATCAGACACTTTTTGGGTACTCATGTCATAGAAATGTTGAATTATTTGTCCTGGCACTTTGTCTCAGGAGTACGTTTCACTCAAAGCAAGCAATGTTACCCAGGTAGTATCTTGCCCTAGCAGCCTTACATAACAGTTCCAATGCAAACATTTGTAATATTGAGGTCTAATCTTCTGCAGAATAAAGTCAAATAAAAGCCCTTGGAACAATCATGAAGGAATTAGAAAAAGAAAATCTTGTGTAAATTACTAGAAACATCTCAGACTTCACAAGGTTCCTAATTTGGATTCCCTGACATAAAAATAGCAGCCTGAAACAAAACTACTGAAATAATGCTGTAGTACAAATAAATTGGTACTTTTAGAATAAACCACATTGTAACTGCACTTGGATATACTGACATTAACATGCAGCCTGAAATTATGAAAAAGAATCACTTCCTTTCTTATGCTACTTTTTTTTCGTTAGGAATTAAATATTCACAAAATAAAGCGTTTCTCATGCTCTTAGCATCTTTGCCCTTCTTTGACAATGCAACCCTTATACCCTAACACTAACATAAAGCTTTCTAATATGGATTTGCAGCTAGAAGTCTGGTTTGTTATTCCATTCATGTCATTCTGCCGAGAAGTGTTTTGAAGACAGCCATTTTAAAGCCCGTAAAGTTGAGTTCCTCTCTGCGCAACATGATCTGCTGTGTCAACATTCTTCATTAGCTAAGATAAACTATGCAAAAATCTGAAAATGAAATTAGACGGTGCAAAGATGAATTTAATAGTAACTATCTTCTGAACACAGAGGTAATTTGATTTTGGTCTTACAGTAAGCTTTCTTATACGTAGAATCAGAGCCAGGCTACATACTGTGAATTTAAGCCTGGATCTTTTCTCTCCATGTGGGTAGAGGGTTCATTTGCAAGGGCATTTGCATTTGAAGATTTGGGGCTTCTGTATTTTGGATTGTGTTCTCCTTTTCATCACATAATTGCAATAATAGAAGCATGACAGAAAGTGATTCGTCTTCATCCATGTGTGCCAGGAAACTCGAAATGGTGATTGATTTTGGTCATAGCAACTGGTCTTCCTAGAAAAAAGAACAGGAAGCACAGGAAGAAAGTCCTCAGCCAATGTTTTAATAAAACGTCTCAGACTGGACAGGCAGGTACCCAAACCTTCATTTGAAAAACCACTCGATACAGCATGAAATAGAAGAGATTTTTTTTTTCATAAGCCCACCAAACTTAATGGAACCTTTCTCTGACATCCAAAACCATAGGATCAAGGCTCTTATCTGTAAGCAGCACCCTGTCAGACCAGTGATGGCTTGGAGCCTTTCGGCATCGCAGCGCAGAAACGCGCTAGCTACTGACTGCAACAAACAGGCAGGACTAGGCATGAACCCACTAATGTTTTCGGTACTGGCTGCCAATGCAGAACATACCAGCTTCTTGTCAGAGATATACACACTTGTTGATGGCCTAGATCGCGTAGGCAGGTGAAGTGCCTGTGTGGTGGGTGAGGTCTCCATTCACTCGCTGCTCTCGCAGACAAGCATTCAGGTTCCCACCAAATTCCTTTAATACCTAGTCCCATGTTGGATATGAACAGCAAGTTGTTCCCCACAGTGGCTGCACTCTCCAACCAGGGGTTAGAAATAGTGCCTACATGCCTATCTGGTTTGGAAAAGCAGATTAGCCATCCCACAGAGCTTTCTCTTGAACCATCTAACATGCAGGGTTAGAAAACTGAATACCTCTGAACATTTATGCCATAGTCCCTTGCGCTGCACTGAACTTCACACTGAGATCATTGAAACAAATACTGCATTGCTCATCTTGTATTTCCATTTTTTGTAGTGATATTGAGGGATATTTTACATTCAAATGCTATCTGTCTTGAATTAATGAGGATAAGAAGCATGCAGTACATTGCTACGTATTTTCAGTAGTCCTTATGTTGTTTTCACCCTGTGAATGTTCTTGAGGGGAAATATACCACAAGAAAAGACATATATGAAAGGAAAAAGTAGTTATACTGAGTTCTTTCTCCCTTCCTACTCATATATCTGTCTTTATTCTTTCTGCAAAATATCCACATGGCTGATGGGCCACACGAGAAACGAGTGAGAAATATTGAGCAAGAAAAAAAAAATTGAAAAGGTTTATTTCTCTTAAAAAACTGTGCTGCAAATGGAGAACAGACACCATAATTCTTTCTTAATATTCTAAATTCTTTACCGTCTCCAATCATACTCAGTGAGGACACAGCCACTGCATCTGTACTGCCTTGCTAATTTGTCATGCTACACCATGCTCCAGTAACCAGCTTCCCCAAATGTCCAGATCAGGCATCAGTCTGGATCAACACATATCCAGTCATAATTTCCTGCTGCTAAAACCTACATACCAGGAAATGGAGATGTGAACAGGTTCGTGCACAGGGATGCAGGAATTCAGAAGACCAGTAATCTGGACAAGTGTAGATAGGACATCTGTAGGTTGGCTGTCCAAGAACAGTTTATCTTCTGCTTTATTTCCTGGTTCACCAGTCATGTTTATATATATGTGTGTGTGTGTGTATGTGTGTGTAACATCCACACATCCACACATAAATATGCATACATATAAGTATACTTATACAATCTTTTCTTCTCAAGTTTGAATCTATATTACCCTCAAATATACAATTAAATTATTATAAGCTTCACTGTATTATTTAAAATACTACTTACAAGTTTCTATATATTTCATTGCATCCCTTTTTAAATAAATTCACTAATTTTTTTTCACATAGCATTGCAATTAATTTTAGTTGAATATTCAGCCTTAATGGAATTAATATTTAACAGATTTCTGCAATCTGTCCAAGACTGTTTGCTAAAGAACAATATTATTTCTACTGCTGCTTTTGAAGCAAGAATTCCTTGAACTCTGAGAAACTGAGAAAATTAGGATTTCACAACAGAATAGTAGATCATGTCCTCATACAACGCTCCTGAAACATGCAAACATACCCACACATCTGGGAAGCTGCTACTATAAAATCTCTCTCATGCAAGTAATCCTTACTCAGCCTTTAGTCAAATTCCAACCATTCAACAAAACTTGTAATTTCCTGAAAAGTCAACATTTTCTTTCAGAGAAAGTGGCCAGGCAGTCAGGTGATGAAATCAAAATGCTGAAATAAAAATGCTAAATAAAGAACTAAAGGGATAATGCATAATACTCAATTAAATCCCTTTGCATTTTTATCCATTTTGCCAAGACATATTTTTCAGTAACTTTTATATCTGAGAGCAAAAAACTCCTCATCAGTTGAAAGCCAGTACATAGTTAGCAACAAAGACATTTTTTGTCCTATAAGGATTTACTATTTTATCAATGGGTGAATCTTGGGAAAACAACACTTAAGTGTTCTGTCAGAATTAACTGACCCATATGAGTAACCATAAATAAAAATATTTTATGCTTTTGGGGCTTCTAAATTTTATTGTTCTCTGCATTTTCAGCTCTCATAGACACAAAAATTTATCTAGAATAATTCTGCTCTGAGAAGCTATGAAGATTAAACACTATGATGTGTACATTCATGACATCAGACATCCACTGTCAGAAAATTGGAAACTTCTGTGCAAACTGCAGAGACTTGTGGCAGTTACTTCTATCTTTCCTGATCTTTCCAGAGCAAGCAAAGAAATGGCAGCACAGCACAAAGCCTTCTCTTCTTTGCAGGCTTATTACTACTAGTTGATGGAAAGTTTTCTTCAGAATTACTATGATGGTTATAAGCCATGCATGTATGTAACGCAACCAACTAAAAATATATTACAATGGGTTTCCTTGTTAAATCACAGTAACTCTCTCGTCTTGATGCACTCTGTTTATTTGAGCAAAACTCATACCGTTCCATTTATGGTCTGTATTTAGCCCTACAAATAAGGTAGTTAAAATAATTTTGATACAAAATCTGTAGAGAAATTTAGGATCCTTCCCTATTAACAGGAAAAACAGAAGGTAACGTTATTTGAGGAAAGGGGACAGTCACTGGAAATGCAAATTGGACAGTTACTCAGATGCTTACTTCCATGAGCAAGTGTATTTTTCCCCTCTGTCATGCCCCAATATTTGCTGTATCCTGGGCATGTTCTCCAACCCTCAAAAAGTAGACTGAGAGTAGAAACTGAGTTTTTCCACTCATCATTATTGAGTAAGCCTCCTGAAACCTTTACTTCATCCTTGCCAAAGGTGCAGCAGGGACCCCACTTCTTTCAGGACCATCACAATATTTTGAAGTCTTTCTTTTTCTATTTTCCTGTGAGCTCACAGAATCACAGAATGGTTGAGGTTGGAAAGGACCTCTGCAGATCATCTTGTCCAGTCCCCCTGCGTAAGCAGGGCCACCTACAGCAGGTTGCCCAGGACCATGTCCAGATGACTTCTAAATACCTCCAAGGATGCAGGCTCCACAACCTCTCGGGGAAGCCTGTGCCAGTGCTCAGTCACCCTCACAGTAAAGAATTGTTTCCAGATGTTCAGACAGAATCTGCTGTGTTTCAGTTTGTGCCCATTGCCTCTTGTTCTACTACCTTCCCAGGAATGAAGGTAAGGCTGGCCAGCCTGTAGTCGCCTGGGTCCTCCTTCTTGCCCTTTTTGAAAACAGGAGTGACATTTGCTTTCCTCCAGCCCTCAGGAACTTCTTCCAATTGCCATGATCGTTCAAAGATAATTGACAGTGGTCTTGCAATGACATCAGACACTCCCTCAGCACTTGTGGGTGCATCCCATCAGGGCCCATGGACTGACATATGCCCAGTTTCCTTAAGTATTCCCATACCAGATCCTCTTCCACCAAGGGTACGTCTTCCTTGCTCCAGACTTTCCCCCTGATCACCAGGGCCTTGCATATCTGAAGGCCGTTCTTCCTAGTAAAGACTGAGGCAACGAACGCATTCAGTACCTCAGCTTTTTCCATGTCCTGTGTCACCAGGTCTGCCACATTCAGCAGTGGGCCCATGTTTTCCCTAGTCTTGCTTTTGCTACTTATGTACTTGTAGAAGCCCTTCATGTTGTCTTTGACATCCCTCATGAGATCCAGCTCCAGGTGGCCTTTGGCCTTCCTCACTGTGTCCCTGCATACTCAGTCGGTGTCTCTATATTCCTCCCAGGTTACCTGTCCCTGCTTCCACCTTCTCTATACTTCCTTTTTGTGTTTGAGTTTGACCAGGAGCTCCTTGCTCATCCATACAGGACTCCTGGCATTTTTCCTTGACTTCCTGCTCTTTGGGATGGACTGCTCTTGAGCTCGGAGGAGGTGATTCCTGAATATCAATGAGCTTTCTTGGACTTCTCTTTCCTCTAGTGCCCTGTCCCATAGGGCTCTTTCAAGCAGTTCCCCGAAGGGGCTTTTTCTGCTCTTCTGAAGTCCAGAGTTCTGATCTTGGTTTTTTGCCCTGCTCCCTCTTCTCTGGTTCCTAAATTCCACCATTTCTTAGTCACTGCAGCCAAGGCGGCCTTCGACCTTCACATGCCCAGCAAGCCCTTCCTTGTTTGTAAGTATGAGGTCCAGCAGACCACCTCCCCTCATTGGTTCCTCTATCACTTTTGTCAGGAAGTTGTCATCAATGGTCTCCTAGAATCTCCTTTTGCCCTGCTGTGTTGTCCCTCCAGCAGATATTGGAGTGGTTAAAATCCCCTACAAGGACCAGGGTCTGTGAATGCAAGGCTACTTCGAGCTTTCTGTAGAAGGCCTCATCTACTTGTTCTTCCTGATGAGGCAGCCTGTAGCAGACACCCACTACAATGTCTCCCATCCCCATAAGCTCTCAGTTGGCTCGTCACCCATCCCCAGGCAGAGGTCCATGCACTCCAGCTACCTTCTCACATAAAAAGCAACTCCATCCCCTCATCTTCCCAGCCTGTCCTTCCTAAAGAGCCTGTATCACTCCATTGCAGCACTCCAGTCATGCGAGCCATCCCACCATGTCTCCATCATCCCAACAAGATCACAGCCCTGCACCTGCATACAGATCTCTAATTCATCATGCTCATTCCCCATACTGCATGTGTTAGTGTACAGGCACTTCAGAGAAGGACCCTGGCATGTGGATTTCCCAGAAAGGGTCAGGGACATGGTTCCCCATAACGGTGCCTTGCAGGCACTTCCTTGCTTACATACAAATGCTTGAGGGGACTCTGCTTAAGCCCTGTTTTGTTGATTATGTGTTCCCTTCGTTCACATCACCCCAGGCCCTTGCAGAAGACCCAAGCAGCACAGTACAACCTTGTCTTTTAGCTGCTGCAGTCCTTTTTTACATAGGCCCTGAGTGAAAAGTCCCAAAGCCTCTGGTAAGGACACTGTCAAACTACTTCCAAGCCTCACTCAAAAGATCTGCCTTGCTACTACATTTCAGAGCTCTACCCTGTTCACAGTAGTCACTGCGTCTTTGCAATAAAAACTCCTAATGCCCATATGTGGCAAGCATTTGCTGTTTACATAGCCATTAGCCAATCTTTCCAGAAGATTTATTTCTTGCATGCCATTTTCTTTCTCAGGTTACAAGTGCAAAAAACAGAGGCCTGTAGTAGTATGTTTTAACAGGCAAAAACTCAAACATGAAGTCACAGCCACAATTTTTTTCAGATGTGCTTTTCAGCATAGTCTTAGGGCAACAGAAAAAGCAAATTTTCTTTTTTTCTGCTTTCATGGTAAGATTTGGTTTAAAAGATCTTTTCTTCAGGCTGATATCTACATTGAAAGCAAGATTTAATCAAGAATTACATTGCTTAATACTGCTTTGCAGAGCTTTGATTGATTGATTCAGCCTTCCCTTAGTCATATGACAAATGAATGGAATAAAGGATGAATAGTGTCCCTATCTGGTTTCTCCATGCTCTGTGGTGTTCATGCCAGCCTTAGCAAAACTGTTTTTTAAGATCAGTACAAAAAAAAAAGGTCAGAGCCTATCACAAACTACTGTATCAAAGAAATATGCAAATCTTTCCTTGTTCCATATTCTCCTTAGCCTCCCACTACAATTATTAAATTACAGGGTATTAATAGAAACTAAATAAAGCACTCTGAAAAGACGAATTCCAAAGATGCAAAATTCAAATGCCAAATAGAGAGCATGCAATTAGGTTCTTAAATAATTCTTATCACATTTCATTCTAATATTAGCACTTCCAAAAAACAATAGAAAACTGCAATATTCCCAGAGACACTCCATTGAAACAGCATAGTGAGGCACAGAGAAAGAATCTTGGTGAATTCTTATATTTTGATGTTATGCACAAATAACATTTATCTCCAGTTACAATAGTAAAAATCATTTTACACGCCAAAAAGAATTTGTAATATTTATATGGTGATACTGAGAAAAAAATTGTAGGTTTTTTTTCTGAACCAATGCAATAGCAAAAATGAGGCTTTTCCATTTCGATTTTTCAGAGAGCATAAATTAGCACAAAATTTTACTTAATTGGGCTCTTCAAGTAAGTATGCAGCAGTGAGCATTAGTCTCTCCTCATTGCTTTTTAAAACCTTTATGTCTATCCAGGTCCCATAGCCTTACAGATTTTAATGGCCTTAATGAAGAAAAAGAGCATTGTTATTCAATTTGACTCAAGCAGATCTCCATTCAGAATGACAATGTCGCCATTCACAATGCTATTGTTAGAGTTGTGTTATCCTTTCTATTTTAAATCTTGTTTTTCAGGAGGTTTTAACTTGCCAGTAATTTTTCTTCCTTGAATCTCAGGCTTAGCAAATAAAGTTGGTCAGCTGGTTGGTCAGTCAGTCTGTCTGTCTGTCTATTATCTACACAATTAATCTACATTCCTGCAGTACACAATGCTGACTGATAGAATCATCTGTTTGGTGAGTTATTCAGAATATCACTTTATAGAGCTCAAAATCACTCTTGTTTGAAAAAGTGGGGTTTGGCAAATGATTTACCCACCATACAGTCAAATTAATTTGGATTTCCTGATGACAAAAACAATCTAATTGAATAATTGCGGGACTAAGGTTTAAATATTTGCTTCTTACGGCTTGTGGTTCTTTGCATGTACTAAATCTCCAAGATTTTTCTCACCCAGAATGGGTATATAACAAGGTATCACAAACTGAGCGGACATTTTTTCTTTTGATTTAATATCTTATAATATATTAAGCAATTTTACCACATTCAAGAGCATATTCTCTATTGGAGATGATTACATACCAGAGCAAGTTCATGAAAATCAAGTTTACATTTTGTACAACTGCAAATGTACAAAGGGCCAAATCCTCATAATTCAGATTGCCAGGTTACATCAAGGAAGGCAAAGGGAATACAGGTCCCATCTTTTTTGCTAAGTGAAAAAAAAGAGTGAAAGCCATTGCATTTCAGGAGGAAATCCCTAAACTGTGTATCATTTCTGATAGATCATCTTGGCCATTACTCAGTTCCTTTTGAGAATGGTCTTGCAGGCAGCCCCAGGAGACTGAGCCTTTGGTGCACCATGTGCACCAGGTCTGTGCACCATAGACATAAATATTCCATCTTCCTCTTTTTGTATTAGAACAGCTTTGGCCTCAGAGACAGGGGACCTTCTGTGATTGTGGATGCCTGATTACCATCCTTGAAGAACACCAGCACATCTACAATACAGCTCAGCTCTCACACCTTCTACATTCTACTTTCCAACAGGATTTTCTTTAGCTAACCCAAACAGCCCATCTGCCTTGCATGCAGTTGGAATATGAAGAACTTTTCTGTTTCATAAATCTGATCACTACACTGTTGCTCCTACATATTAATGGTGCTAGAACAGCTGCCTCAGATTTAAATCTCCTTTGCTTCCATGTGCTGTATTGGTAACCCTAAAATGGATTTTCTACTTTCTAAGTAGGCTGTGATCCAAACCAGGAATTGACCGTAACTGGGAGTGAGATGCCATCTCAGCATGACATCAAATATTCACTTTAGGGTACACAGTTTGCAATAACATACACCAAGAACTAGCTGGACCAGGAATGAAAGTTGGGTATTAGCTGAGCATCCTCAGCAGTGCAGCTCTCAGAGAACAAATTATTATATCTGGAAGAAAATATTGCTTTCTAAATGCTGGACCAACTGCTGGGAAAAATTGGAAGGTGAGAGGAACAGATGGTTCTCTCTCAGACCAGGGAAGACTGAAGAGAGACAGTAGGATTGAGAGCAAGTGAAAAAAAACAATATCTGAACTCCCCTTCCCTCTTCTTAATGTCTTCCCCCTCTTCTCTCGGAAGAACAAAATAATGCAAATTTGGAATGACTAGTATGAATGCAGAAGTCACCAAAAAAGTACCAGAGCCTAGAGGAAAAGCTTTCAGCCCATGAGAACTGCACTCACAGAGTCACCCAAAATGCTCCATAAGTGAAAATGTGTTTCTGGAAGAAAATAATTATTTATCGATTTAGGCTTACATCCTTGCTCTGGAGCTGACATCAGAGGTCAGATTAGATATAGACTTCTGCATCCTCCTTCATTTAAGAGGTGCCTACAATGGAGATTTAAATAATCTCTTCTTCCCTGAAAATTATTTTTAATATCAGATAACCAATATATCAGCTGTTTTACCAAATAATGTTTCTATATATGTAGCTGTATCAATTACATATACCTATGAAGGTGGCTGACTTGATTTTCTAATCAGAAAGTTTTTTAAACATGATTCCTTGCTCTAAAAGGAGATCACTTTAAGATCACCATTGCAGAAGTGAAAGTTTCCCATTTACTAGCTGGCAGTATAGTCAGAATATGCTTTGAGCTGACTAGATGTATTATCACCTGTCAGCTATTTAGAGCTCCTAATAAGTTAGAAGATAGACCCGCACTGAGTCGGGGAAAACTACATCTGCTTCCAGACATCAAACTGACATTTCCTGGAAAGAAAACGCCCCACCTGTTCACTATAGTCTTTGGAGCTGCCAGTAGGGCAAGCAGACATTATTTTCAGGATAACCAACTGAAAACAGATTAGCGAATATTAAAACTTTGCCACTACATTATTAACTCCAGTATGTTACTCAGGATTGGAAGCATTTGTATTAAATATGGCACCTGCTGGAGACTATTCAAGAGAACAAATCAGATACAGGAATAAGGCCAGTAACAATGACTCTGGGGGGAAAAAATGCCCTGAAATAAATGGATTCCTATTTTCCTAGTACTTCGACTAGAAACTATCTTCTCACTGGTGCTTAGCAGTTTCTTATAACGTGGCCAATGTTTTATTGATCTATGAGTCTATTAATCCCAGAGCCTGGTTTTATGTGATGTAGCAATGAAAATAACTGCAGGTATGCAGCTTCTTATGTCTCTGTGGATAGTTTGTCATACTCACCAGCCATTATTGAGATGTCATCAGGAACTCAATCAATCAGATCACTAAAATCATTGGTTCAAATTTCTTAATTATATGTTCTGAAATGTCTTTCCTGCTGATAAAGGAAGGAGTTTGCTAAGCAACAGTTCAGCATTTCTTCTTGTGATGGAAACCCTGAGAGACATTATAAATACTAAAAAGTGGAATGCCTGGGCCATAGAAGATATTCAGCAATGTGATTCCTGTTATATTAAGAATTTCCATCAGCATCAAGTGAAATAGATGTAAGCAATGTTTTGCCCATAGTACCCAAAGCAAATGCAAGCAGGCATTTTAGCAGGATTACAAAGCATGTAGTTTATATTGATTTCAAAGACAGACAATTCATTCACTAAATGTTTTGCATATTTTTAAATGATTTAATTTTTAAACATTATAAAAAAACAACATAAACATATTTGTGAAAACTAGCACACTAACTAGTTAGATCAGGCAAAAAGAATACAAATAGATGTATGGTAACAAACAGTAAATATGTTTCAAGAGCTGACAAAGTAGGATTTAAAGAATTTCTAGTTTCATAAAATATAACTCACCTCTAGGGTTTTAGAAATCAATCTTGCCAATAGATTTCACATTCTAAGGACTGCAAGCATGAATCACAGATTTGACAGTACCAAATTTCTTGACTGTACACATGAAGCTATATTTGTGTTTCATTAATTGAAAAAGTGTTTTTGAAAACAAAAAGCCTCTCTAGTACAATTACCTTTCTCCCCAAACCCCACCTCACACTAGCCTTGCTTTTCTTAAAATTATCAGGAAGATACTAAGCTATCTCCAGATATCTATCTGGGAAGGGTAGGTGGTAATTGTGATGTTAAAAACCAATTGTTATTTTGAAACCCTGTCCGCTTACAGCTTCATCATTCTGAGTATCATGTTCTTTAACTGTAATATTGCAATTTTGGTTTCTAATGGATCTGATTTCAGGGTTACACTTATATCATTCCCAACAGAATTTTGAAATACAGCTCTTCTTGATGTGGAATTCCAAAGCTTTTAAGTTATTAAAATTGTATGACTTTGTATATTTGCTATAGCTATAATACAGTGCAGTAATTTCTTTGAGGCAATTATGGTCCTCTGAAGTCAAGACTTTGTTGCAACCACTAGAGTCAAACCTAAATGCCTTTTAGAATTTGCTCAGAATTTTCTTCTGCTATCTACCCTGAACTGAGAAAAATGTTAGCAAATCAGTTGATTTACTGATTGCATATCTATGCCAGTAACCACAAAAGATGGAACTTAAATTTTCCTTTTGTATGTAATGTTTTAATATAGGGACTAAAAGATAACATGGTGTTCCTACTCCACGAGTTCGTCATAAAGAAATGCATGCATTTTACTATTTTATATGAATTATGAAATTCTTATTCAAGGGAGCTCTCAAACAGTAGGCAAGAACTATAACAAAACCCACATATTTTGCTAGTATTTCTAATGAATGGACTAGTAGTATAGTTAATAAATGGGACAATTTAATGATCTTTCCTGTTCAGGAGATTTAACTAACTTTCCAGCATTCTCGTTAATTTGCAAGCAAAAATTATTTTCACTCCTTTCTTTAATACCACAAATTTCTGCTCTGCCTGTAACTGTTGGGACACAAATTACCTCCAGAGTATTTGCAGAATAGGACAAATATTTCTTGTTCTGCCATGAATTCATCAACCATGTTTCTCAGAAATTTAAATCCCTAATTCAAGGGCAGAATTCCAGCTAGATTCATACTGGAATCCTTTATGATCTCTTTGTAAGACCCTTGCAGACCTCTAAGATATCTTGATTTTATAAACTCTCTAACAGAGGCTAACTTGACTCTGGATTTCGATTAGGATTCATGTTCTTGGCCCACTAGGTTGATAAGTAACTCCATTTAATCATGTAATTGCAAATTAAAAAAAATTCTCTTTATGATACTATTTGATTATCATTCCCTAGAAAGGATTGTGTCTTGCTTCATGATAGCAGCAAATGCTATCATGTTGTTTATCACAATCCAGTGATAAACAGCAGTTAAGAAAAGAACATACAAATATTTTTGGCTGTTATCTTTGATATTTTTAAAATTGGTCTTGGTTCACAATGAAATAATACTTCAGTTAAGTAGAACTTTGAAAAAGTGACAGCTTGATTAAAAAAATTCTCTTTTATTTTGAAGGGTTTTAAATTTGTATTTCAAATACATCAAAGGAGATTTTTAAACAAAAAAGTATCACTGAAGAATACTGACATCTTTCTCTCAGAGGATGGAGAAAAAAGGATGCTGACTACTTCAGTCAAAAATAAAACTATTTAAAAAATCAGTAGCTGCGCTTTCCTTAAACAATTTGATGTGATAAAATAAATAATAATTATATATGTATAATGTTCATATATATTTATACATAAATGCATGTATGTATGCACATATATATACAATCCTCTATTTCTCATTATTAAAGTCTTTGGGAAAGTTTGTTCTTAGCAGATGCATTATGTTGTGTTTTTTTTCAAAAACTGAAAAATAAATGCTACACTAATACCAGTCCTCACAAGTTGCAATGAATTATGCTTTACATTTAAGAAATATCAGTTTAGTCTAGTAGATGTAGAACAATTTAGAAATTATCCTCAATCTATACTTCTAGGATTCTAGATAATCCTAGAACACTTCAAAATGGTTCAGGCTTGAGACTGTGAATACACGCCCAGAATAATTTGAGCACTTAGTGGCTTTTTTCCATAATTCTACCTTGGGCATGTCTCTGCATCTTTTGAGCAAACTTTCAGATGAACAGGCTTGAGTAATGCAAAGCCTATTTGAAAGTCAATATGAAGTCTTCATGCTCCATTATTTGTGTTTCAGTGGGCTCAGTTAATCAAATCAGGAAACAGAAATAGAACTGTGAGATTTAATTGGCTAGTCACAAACATACATACCAGGTCAGATTTCAAACTCCGACGTTGCAATGTGATCGATGAAATTTTTGAAAACTGCAGCCATTCAAAGAACCTCTTAAACACAAAATTAGATGAGTGTTGACTTTTCTCAAATTATTGGATATATTTCATTGCTAAATTATTACCTACCCAAGTGCCACATTCACAGAATTATATGAAAATAGGACTAGAAGGGATGTGACATCTCCCTTTTGCCTTCTTCTAAAGAAATTTCAAACACTTTTTTTCACTTTTCGTGAAATAAAATTCTTCCTTTCTGAGCAGTCAAGCCTTCATTTCTAATATTTTAAAAGGACTTATAGGCTGAATTTTACTTCAGATTCCTTTGATATCCAACACAGCTCAGGAAGCAAAGGTGTTCTCTGATGTGAAATGCCACATAGTAAAAGAGGCACAATTCTCACTTGAAGTGAGGCACTAAGATGCCACTACATTATCTACAACTTCTACAAACACTTGTGTTGATGTGCAGCTTTTCTGTCCTGCTGCATACCCTGCAAACATTAGAAAATAAAGATCTTGCAGTAGAGAGCTTGAGCTGTCATTTGTGAGTCCAAATGCTGCATTGCAATATGCTTTTTTAGAGACAGCTTTACAATTCCCCCAAACTATAGCAAGCCATACTGCCAGACTAAGACAGAGGAAGAAGCAGCTTTGCAAAAATGCAAAGGAAAAAATATAAACATACAGTAGATATTGCTAGCCTAGCCCACTGGGCATATATTGTTGGTCACAGCATGGATCTGACACTGTGGGGTATATTTACAGCATGGGGTATGGAGAACTATACACACAAACAATCATGAGAACAGTATATTTTTTCTTATGTGAAATGCATTGAAAATTGACTCTGTTGGGATGTAAATGGGGAATTGGATTGTTGTGGAAATTCTACTGGTTTGCGTGCTTTTTAAGTGTTGAATTTTCTTTTTAAGTGATCAAAAGTGTCTTTGAGTCACAACAGTCAAAGATGGCAAAGACCACATATTGCTCTAATTCTGGTCTTCATGACATCTTGCAGAGATTAATGCTTGAAAGATATTATTAGAACTTTTTATTCCTTTATCCTAAACTGACACCATATGAAAAGCTTGCCATGATAGCTCTTCAATATCTTCTCATTTTATTTTTGAAGCTCTACCATGTAAATTAAACTGGGAAAGTCACATCAAAGCTAAAAGAGCTAATATGCACTACATACAGACATTTAAACACCTGCCATACCCTCTCTTGCTCAGGTAGTAGAATAATCACTCTACCCATTGAAGTATGAGTGCTTCAGCCTTCCGTTTTACCTTGCTTCCTCTCTACTTCTTTCTTTCCCCATGGAATTGCTGAGTCCATGTTTACAAATCTTCTTCTCACGTACACGATAAGACTGAACAATATTACAATTCTCCTAATCTGTAGGACATAGTACTTTCAGGGCCTTCTTATCACAGTTTAGTCTAGCAGAAAAAGGAAAGGTTGATGGAATTGTGTCTGTTCTGAATATCACCAGGAAACCATCCCTGGCAGAGATTCTTTACACCCGTGAGATAGCTAGCAATGAGTAAACAGACTGCTGTGGGTATACACCAGCAGGTCATAAAGGACTGATCCACTTCACCACTGAACGTTTCCTTTGCCTTCTAGAGGCTCTGGTAGTAAACAGTGGGTTTCTAAATTAGTTTCTCAAGGAAAGGCTTCTCTTCAAAAACCTTTTGCAACCTTACTTCACCATTTGAATTAACCACACTAAGCCCATTGCTGAACTACCAATATTGATAATTTCAAGGTATATATATCTTTCCAGCAAGCACAATAACATTACATTTTTGTGGTATTGCTTCTTTTTTGCAGTAAAACATTGGAAAAAAAGTCTTATTTTATGGGAAAAAAAAAAAAAAAACAAACAAAAAACCCCAGACATGTCCTGGTTCCATAGAGGAACAAGACTTTTGTAACAGATAAAGTAAAACTGTGTCCTTCCTTTAAAACTATTAAAAGGAAATATTGTACCACAAGCCTAATAGAGAAAAGCTGACTCGTTGATAGTGTTATACAGCTTAGTATTTATTTCAAATTGCTCACACAGCAAAATAAAAGTATTGATCAATCACCCATGCCATTATTTAAATATGGAAACCATGCCTTCTTTCACCTAAAAGCACTTCAGAAAAGTGAATTTGAAATACTGTCCCATTTTCAAATATCAGAACTGGGATATACGGAAAGTTGAAATGCTTGCAAAACTTACCACAGTGACAAAATCCAATGTGAATTAAACCTTGATGTCCTGACTTTTTAATCAGTAAAGCAATCTGAATACAAGAGCTGGCAAATAAATTGAGTAGGAAGATGCATTTTCATGTAGTCATTTTTCCAAGGGGAAATTAATATTATCTTCCATTTTCCAGTTAAAAAATACAGTGAAGATTACTCATCCTTAAAAGAGATGTTAGCACACTACTTACTGGTAATGTAGGAGCAATAATAGTTGACAGAAGTGCAGAACTGTTATGAAAACATGCCTTGTATATCAATGATATGAAAAAAAACTATTGTATTTCAAAAAGTTTAAAGTCTTAATTTCTGCTTATTTAAGCATATGTAGAATTTTTATACTTAGATTAGAAATTAACAGTACACTGCACCAGAATCCGTAATTTACATATATGGTGTAAATACATGCCTATGGCAATTTTGAATTAAATTTACTTTTGAATTAAACACAATCACAGTTGAAGGATTATTTATCTTGGCTTAGATCTTTACCAAATAGTAAAAGCCCTGCCTACAGATGAGTTGGTAAGTGGGTGTTCACTGTTTCACAGTTACCCACTGAAAGCTCAATGTATCTCAGAAGCCACAGAAACAGACACAGTAAGCAAAAAAGGGCTGTATGAATCTTGTAGTGTTTATGAGTATTAATGGTGGAACACACAATAAATTTCCAGGGCTATCCAGAGCTAAAATGCTTATCGGAAGAGGAGTCTCTGAGCTACAGAAAGTCCTTCTTCAATAGACTAATCTCTTTTCAAGGCAACTACTGCATCTCTCTTGTCAACCAGTTTAATAACTGCTGTAACTCAAGAAGATGCAATACTCTGGTCACTGAGCAAAAAAGCTTGAAAGCCCTCCAGAGGTAGATCTTACCATATACATCATAATCTCATTTGAAGACCTATTTTTGTCTCCACCACTATTCTTGTCTATATTATAATCAAAATCTGACAGACCAACATGCTATCAAAGATCTGAATAAGCATTTTAAATGAAAAGTCATTATCTAGAATATTGACTAGCATGAGGAGAGCATTTAAATACTTCAGGTCTTGGCAGACTTCAATAATGTCACAAAAATGGCACCTGTCTACCAGTGGCACCTGTCTACCAGCCTTGCTGCATTAAAATCAATGAATTTATGACTATTCCCAGCAGACAGGGATCTGGCCCAAAGAAAGTATAATTCAGCATATCATAGTACCAGTTCAAGCACAGTTAAAGTCAGTGCTAATGGTACATCAAAAACAGGGAAAAGCTTTTGTATGTTTGCCTTAAAAGTACCCTTTATGTCTGCAGGTAAAAAAAAATCATTTTCAGTCAGAGGCTTATGGCTGTTAGAGTCATGAATTATTACTTACGAAAATATAGTAATGAAAAATTAGTTTAAAAACAGATCCTGCAACTTAAAGTTCTAGTGAGATAGAAAGTTATTTTTTGAATAATAGTTTCTTCAGCACAGCAGCTGTCATGAGGGCACTTGTGAAAAGTGATGGGAGAAGGAGACTGTCTTGTTAACACATCAAGGATGAGCACAACTGTCTTAATTTCAATTCATTGCTCTTTTCATCAGAATGCAGCACAAGAACATTGAACGCTGTCTGGACAAGGGATGGTACCCACTCTCCTCTGCCACTTATTCCTTCTTTCCACCAATCTTCTGATTTATATACACATTTGAAAAATAATCTATGCCTGCAGAGATGGATGTTTGTCTTTCAGTGTCCTTAAATTCCACATTTTTGTGCAATGTAGAGAGTGCTGTCTTTGGGCCAACATCCTAGAAATAGGTTTAGAGCCCAAATGAACTGCAGGGAATTCCCATGAAGGTGTGGGAGTAACCGACAAGATTTTGGCCTTGAGTTTCTAACATACAGCTTGGCTGCTATTACCTGGCAAAGTAAGGGGAAAGGGTATAAGAAGTGCAAATCATGGACCATTTTCCATACAGCCTTTAGTCTGATGTTTTCTCTGACTCCAAGCTTGTTACAAGGAAAACTCTTCTTATTCTGACAGTAAGGAACCAAAAACCCAGCCTGCTACACACTTCATAGTTTTGTGGAGGGTTTTAATTGATGTTTTTCCTTTTATTTTCACCTCTCTCCTGCTCACACAATCCCTGACTGCAGTCATCATCCCTTTCTCAGTGGAATCATGCCCTGACACACGCTAAGTGTATCAGCTTAGAGTTTGCAGTAGCACTGTACCCTCAATGCTAGCACAACCTGGAGAGGCATCCTTCTCTCCTCTATCCTTTTCAACTCCTCTCTTCAGCACACATACTGTGGATTCTTTCTGCACATCCTGATTCATTTGCATGTAAATGTGGAGTTCCTCTGCCTACAATTCTGAGGCAAAAGTGGCAGAAAAACAGCTCTGCCCCTGAATTTGAATATTCAAAGAGATGACAACTGAACATACCCTTCTTAATATTAACACACATAGAAAAAATGATACAGGTTAAGTGTGAGGCTCGGTTGCTGAGTTAGTAGTTTTTGTGTTGGAAACTCCTGAAAACTAAGGATTTTATCTTATCCTATGGAAAGCCAATAGGTAAACTAACTCAAATTTTGGAAAGTATACATAAGTTCTTCGGCGGCAGGGGTGGTGGTGGTGGTAAATTTGTTTGTGTGAGATGTATATACCATATATACAGGTTCTAATAGATGATGTGGAAGGTGCATGCCCTTCATTACGTTCATAACCTTCTGAGAGGTTGACATTTTTACCTAATTTATTGGATTCGCCTTTTCCATCCATGAGAGAGCGCACCCATGGTAGCAGCACTGTAATTAGGTTCTTCACTTTTGCACCAAGAGGAGGAAATAAAGTGAAAGCCTTTTCAATTGCTTGATGCTTTTTGGTGCTTCTTACAGCAGCAGTGGAAGCTGAAGAAAATAAAATAATGTATAATGACCAACATCTTTCCTCTAATACATATATAAATGCAATTGACATTCATGGTAATAACCTGTACAGACAGATTTCCTTTTATTAGTTAACTGAAACACATTAGGATGGAACCGTGAACTTCTGCAAGTTAAAAGGTTGAGATATATGTAGGTTTATAAGCTGTGGAGCTGCTGGATGTGATTAAAAAACAAGACAAAGGTGTCCAGTTTGGAAAGATTTAATTGATTACTGTTCTAATACTTCAGCTAGTTCAATGTGCTGATGTGTTCTATAATGACACTCACTAAATAATACGGTTCAATCTTTTCTGAGTAGAGTCCAGTGATAAGCATGACTAAAATTTCAAAGGTATTCAAAACTTAATGGGAGATGAATGTGTAATTATTCTTCAGCCCCTTTGAAAATCTCAAGTTTGATACTTACTGTTTATCGATCACAAACTGTAGCACACCTGAAGACAGACCATTAAATTACATGGTTAAATGAAGTAATTGTTAACAGTAGCCAATCAAAAAACAGAGCTAAAATTTAAAGTAAGAAACTATTCTCACCACATTTTATACACTGATCTTCAACAGCAGCTGATCATAACTTATTTTTAAAAATGGAACAATGCCAACATGAAAAAGGAGTCCATAAAGGAGTCTGATCCTGTAAATGTACTTCATGCATGTACTTCTGCTGCACTCAGGAAGCATGAGTCCTCATGAGACCAAGGAGCTTTGGCACTGCATATGGAGGGCTCACTTCCTTGGAAACTATAACATTGTTCCTGACTGCAGGAACAGTTAAAGCAATGTAAATTTCTGGATATGACCTTTTTGTAGCAACAATTAGAATAACCTCTCTAGAAGCATGTTGTGGGTGGGAGGGGGGGCAGTTTTCCGTTCTGATTAACATCCAAATGCAACCCATGTCCAGGACGCTGACACTGACGCTCAGGGCAAGAACACCTGTTGCATCCTTTAGAAAAGGGAAATGAGCCAAATGCCTTATAGCACTGCATTGCTATCAGTCTTGTTCTTTAACTGTTTGGGCTATATCTGAACCTACATCTGGAGGTGAAGGGATCTATATTACACAAGGAATAAACTTCAAGGCAAATTCAGCACTGAACTTCCAATGTTTTGTTGTTACAGTTCAATAAAATCACTTTGTGTTACATTCATTTATGTATAAGATAAAGTGAATGTCACACTTTTTTGTCATACCATTTTTATTTAGCAGGTTTTTTTCTATACCCATTAGTTAAAAAATTTATAACAAGGCAAATCATTTATCAAAATGAAAAATGCTGTACTCCTTGAGCAAGGAAAGGGGAGTCTAAATAGAATGTCCCTGCTCTTAAATTAATGGAACCATCTTACATTTAATATTTTCTCTTAAGTAGTTATGTAAGCACTCCAAGATCATTAATGAAGGAGTACAGAATCACAATTTACAGCTGAAGGACAAAACTGCTAAAAAAGCATTTCAGAATCATGTCATCGAGTGATACAGTCTAGGAAAATAAATGTAAGAATCATTGATCTCTGATACCATAATTAAATGTACACAATACATGTCAAGGAGAAAGGACAATAAAGTTCATTAAAACTTGACTTGGAACCCAAGACGCAGGACTAATCAAGCAGATGTACTAAGGAAGGGTCAGGTTTATAAACAAGAAGCACTTTCGTTTTAATAAAACAAATTTTAAAAATAGATTTTTTGTCACTATTCCGATTTTAAACAAGAGTAATGGTTAATAGTTATTATTTATAAAGACAATTCATTTGTGTGCAACATCCCCAAATGTACCATTGGCCAGTTCATCTGCTGGTATTGTGATATGTTACCTTTCTGTCCCCTAGAATCACTGCAGCAGTTCGGCTGTACTTTGTAAATCCAGCTCTCACTTGCCTTCCAGACACTAATACACACATTCCTAGATTTATTTCTAAAAAATCTGGTAGAACAGATTTGCCCAGACTTTCTTAAGTAATGCAATAACTGATCTTTTAATATACAATAAATTTATTCCAACAAAAGAAAATTCACAGAAATCAGATGGAATTTATCCCAGCGAGCTAATGGAAATTGCAGAAATAGTGTTGGAGCCACTGGCTATTATTCTTCAGAACTAATGGAGAACAGCCAAGGTTCCGGAGCTGGGAAATTACAAACCATATTACCTATTTTGAAGAGAAAAAATAAAAACCAGCCAACCTACCAGAGAAATTACGGAACAGAGAATTCAAATTTGAATTGCCAAGTTAGCTAGCAAAGCAGTCAGTTTGCAACCTGCTACAAAGGCATGCTGAAAGGTGGGTGATAAACAATAGAATAGGAATTGGCAAAGACAAAGCATGTCTATGATATAAGTATTATTGAACATGGGCCTCCTGCTTGGTGCTATTGCTACCACTCAACTCCTTAGTACAATCAGACTACCTTAAGACACTTTCACATGTGCCAGCAAGTACAATAGTCACCTTTTATCAGACTTCAGGAGCAACAATCTACTGGTCTAATTCCTCATTGTTTCCCAGCACTTGGGCAGAAAAACTTTATTTTCATAATGTCCCTTTATACCATTCAAACATTCTACAACATTAGACCACCTTGCATTTGTCAAAGACTAGGCTTTAAATTGCATGCTGAGTACATTAAAAAGACTTACAACATATAACAGAAGATAGAACATAGATCTAGCACACTCATACTGGAATATTCCTATATAGAGATTAGGCCTACAATCTCATGAGTTACAAAAACTGTTTTAAGAACCAATTGCCAGGTTTTGATTTGCAGTGTTTTAGGAAGGTCATTTCCCTGCCAGTTACAAGAAGCTTCTCATGTTGAAAATCAAACGATAAAAATAGATTCCCCTTTGTTCCCACAGGACATGGGAACTAGAAACCAGCAAACACAGAAACACAACAGCCAGGTTTATCAGGAGACACAAAAAAAATTGGTTCCCTATTTAATTTAGCCCTAAAGTACTTGGATAAATAATGAGTTCATCTTTTCCAGAATACATCACAAAGTTCCAGAAAATAAAACATTTTCTCCATTTTAACAAACATACATATATCTCTTTCACAAAATCCAACAGTTGAACTCTTCATTTTTAAAGCTCCTTCTTTACATGAACATACATGCCATTTTATGAACAATCGGACAAACCATATTACTTTTGCTTCTTCATTACAGATAGCCTGTTTTCTGGCATGTCATAACTTCCTGTATATGCCACAAGTAAATTCTGTATGTAGGCACTCAGTCTGGACTAGGGACTCAGATCCTAACTCTTGCTGTGCTGATATATATGGTGGAATAAAGCATATAGGGAGTATGTTTTGCAAACTGATGGAGCACAAAAAATTCTTTTGCTTCTTAAAAGCGAGGCAGATAATCCCAGGCATAAGCAAGGTCACAAACCAAAAGGAACACAGATACCTTACTAAGCTATTAAGAAGTGCAAATTCAACTGGGCAGACTTATGCTGCTGCTAACTTAACATCTTTTACCCCATTCCACAAGCAGTGAGTGACTATTCTCCTTGCAAGGACTACATTTGCTCTGTAATTCTATAAAATACAAATGCTTTCTACTACTGGAATCAGGTCTGTATCACCTGACTATAAAAGTCACAGCAGCATGTTTTACTTACATTATTCCTTACCGCTATTCAGAAATCTGCTAGTTGTTATAATTCATTTTGAAGACTTTACTTCTGTAGCTACCCTGTATTCAATGAGAATATCTAAAAAACGCAGAGATATGTATGCTTATCACTTATTTTAATACATAATAATAATAATAATAGTAGTAATAATAATAATAATAATTCTTTTTAATGTAAGAGAAAATAATAGGGTAGAATGGTTAGAGCTGATTAGAATGACCAATAATACAATAAACATAAGAATGCATACATTACCATTAGTGCTGCATCTGTTTCGAAAACTATAGTGATGTATTTGTAAAAATGTAGCCATTGTTGCTTGCTTTTTTTTAACTTTTATTTATTATGTTGTTTGTTATTATTATGGAAATTTAATTATTTTCATCCTAGATGTTAATTTTTCTTAAAATATTATGCCTTTGCTATTAGAAAACACAGGTTTACTTCTGAACATTCGCCCGTATTTTCTGAACTATGATTCCAATCAAATACAAGGTATTGCCATTTTTCACTAATACTTGTAGTTATTCTATGTGTTATTTGATTCAGAGGTAAGAAAGCAATCCACATCTGGTACCTCACACCACATGCCACCTTGCATTTAATTTGTAAACAGAAAAAAAAAATGTGGCATCAGAAAGATCTACTAAAAAGAAATGAAAACAGGAATGTAAGAGAGATCCAAGCTAATTAGAATAATATACAAGAAAAACAGATGCAGGTTACGCTAGAATCTCAAAAGTGCAATTTCTTAATGGTGTACCCTCAGATTTTATTTTGCTCCCCTCCATTTCTTTTCTTTCAGTTTTTCAAGTCAAAATGTAAAAAATCTGTGGAACCAAACAGAATCCTCAGTTAATTTTAAATTATTTTAGAATGTTCTTCTATGGGACAAAAATAAGACCTTTAAAAGCTTTTGCTTCAAAGTGGAGTAGCATAGTACAACTGCAGCTCTTCCTTGTCCACTGGGCAAAAAAGCAGCAGCAGAAATAACACTACAATGACCATGAATCCCACATATTGCTTGCCTTCTGTAAGTATTTAGAAATACATTCACAGAACGAAGGACCCCAAAAAATAATTACCTGATAGTGTTCGAACAGAAATCTAAGGAAATGCACAGAATTTGCCAAGTCCAGACCAGCGGTCCAGATATGCAGAGATACCGAGAACATAGTAAAAAAAGAAAGGGGGCAGGGTACATTCACACTAAAAATGTGGAATTTTTTTTTTTCTCTTATGAAATTACCCTTTAAATCTGAAACCATCATTAAAGTTTGGATTCAGTGTGAAAAGCCATGCATAACTCTAAAATACGTTTTCATATTCCATACTACGAGATGGTTGGAACAGATACACAATACTCCTCTAAATGGATTGTGTTTCTGAAGCTCTGTTAGAATAAACTTTACATTTATTTTCATCAACATAGCAGACTTGTCTCATTATCCAGATTCATATTTGTTTTCCAGAGGATTTCAATTGTAAGTATTTGGTAGCCAACTCTGAAAAAAAGAAAAAGTGCATTCATCGCTCCCCTAATATAGATATATGACAGCCTGAGGTGCAATAAAGCTTGTAGTGCCTCTGATTTAGGAAGACTCTATTAATAACAAGTGGCAGAGCTATAAGTTACATATACATATTTTCTCAAATGACTGTCAACCAAAACTTTATAGAATATTACATACAAAAGAACTGTGTTCTGATATCATTACTAAGGCTGCAAAGTCAAGCACTACTCAAGCATTAGGAACCCCTTTTGCATGTGCATTATGATGAGGTCCTTAATTTCACAATCCACGTGAGCTCTGTCTCCTTCACTGCACCAAGCTGACGTTGTTCACCTTATGAGCAGCTATTTGGTATTTTGTTTTCTCCTTTTTCAGTATGTTATCCCAGGACTAGATTACCATACAGTACTCATGCTCTGAGCTGAAGATGGAATTAGTAATTTCCTCATGAGCTTCTTCATGGGACTCATCACGAGAGTATCAGATGTTCAGAGACATTAACAAATTTACCTTTGCAACAGCCTAAGGGAGAAATGGGTTTTATTATGGCCATTTTACTGCTTAGGAGCTAAGGCACATAGGATCAGAATTTTCACAGCTAAATAGGTACCCAAAAATGCATGAAGGAGCCTAATAGTTTTCCCAAAAGTGCTAAAACACTTCATTTCCAGCACACAGGTGCTTTTGAAATTTCTCCTATGAGACTATGCCCATCACTAGCCATGCAAATAGATTTTAAAATCTGACCAAAAGAGATTAAGGATGAGGGCATCCATGAATTGTGGGTTCCCACTCTCAGACATCTTGGATCTCATCTTCAGTGTATTTTGCATTCTACTAACGTTTTATATGCTTTAACACAAGCTTCAAGCTGCAGCAGAAATCTAAACATCAGTTGTAGCTCTGAATCCTCAGAATTTCTGTATATCAGCCATCACGATCCCAAGTTAGGCATCCAAAAATACTGAACACCTCTGCAAACACTTTTACATAAATGAACTATTAGCAAAAAGAAACTCTGTGGAGATGCTGTGGGCAATTTTCAAATACTCTAACTATGTAACCATTCTCTCCCTGCAATTCTCATCATCATTTGCTACGTACCTTCTAGGTTCTGCAAAAAATGGAGGGAGTCTTGACTGCAATCCTTTTTGCCATAAACTCTGAATGTCTTGTACTGAATGGGGCAGCAACTTCTCACAAATATGTACATGATTGTGCAACTGAAGACCATTGTGCTGTGTATATACGTAGAGGCCAATTTGCATATGCAGTGCAGCTGATGTGCAAACTATAAATCACTTGACTTTGCAACTCCAACAGGGTTCTTTTAATGCTTTGTGGAGTTGTTGGGGGGTTTTTTGGTAACATTGAAGACATTATAAAGAACAAACAGAAAAAAAGTGCAAGACTGCCCTCAAGATTTAATGCACTGACACTCCAGAGTTTTCAACAGGCATCGAGCCTTTTGATGCCCCACATACATGCAGGTGACCATTATCATAATTTACATGACAAGAAGGCAGAAGTCATGGCCTTGCCTTTGTGTTAGATGTACCCAAACCAAACCTCAGGCTTCCACAGTCCTCAGAATAAAACTGCCACTTCAAGTCACTTCATTTCACCTATAAACATCAAAGAAATCCAGTTCTGTATCTAAACAGATAGCCTTTTCTTAAGATAATCAAAGATTTTTTTTTTTACTGCTTTATTTTCTTTGACATATATGAGTTACCCTGAAATAAAGTTATATTTGTGGTAGTGATATAAAGTCAATAGAACTAGCTCCACACATGGAATCCAATCCAAAATCCAAGACCTTCAGCGATTTCTTCATTTATTTTTGTCTACTCTTGTACAAATAACCTGAAATATTCCATCATATAAATTCTTATATTACACTAGAGATGAGCTGGCTTTTAATGATTACGTAAGTGGTAATCCAGAAGTGTATTTCTACTAGCTGTTGTAATTATTACATTAAATCATCAAACTAAGATCTGTCATATAATAGGACAACAAAACTTGAAGGACATCAGAGGACATTTTTGTTCCTGTAAAAGTATTTTCTTATCACATCCATTGCAGACATAAGTGTCCAGAAGAAATAATAAATGAAGAGTCATCATGGAAAGCAATAGAGACTGCTGAATGCTCTAATAAATTTCCAGCGTACTGGAAGGATACTTCAATTGTTGGCTAACACAGAAACAGAGAGTAATCATAAGCATATCTTCACCAACACTGAAATATGTGTAAGGACAATAAAACTATATATATTCTTTTGTTCAACATCTTTGATGGAGAACTATCATTTAGAAATAATACATAATAGCTCTATAATGTATAATATATAATTATGTAAATAATTAGTATAATCTTGAGATGAGATGAGGACTATTAGTGGCAGTGGATACTTTGAACCTTGCACATTTAGTCAAAAAGACCAATGACATCCAATCAAACTTCTTTAAAATGAATTGCAACAAACAATGGCAGCACAGCTGCTATTAGAATTATAATTGAGTTTAGGAGGGAAACAGCAGCTGAATGCAATGCAGATAATTAAGGAGCAAGCTTTTGTTAACACTATCAGTAGGGTCATGATTCTGCAGATTGTGAACTTATTATGGCTGAACAAACTAGTCTATTTTTATAAGAAAGGTATATTTCTGCTTTTTATACCAATAAAGTATACTCTGGCACCAAGATAGCTGATCACTTATTTATTTAAGCTATCCATTTAGAGAAATTATAAGCATTTACAAAATCTAAGATTACCATGGAAACCTTATTCTTAAACACTGAGGATTATGGGAACAATTGGTTATACAATTGGATGGGTAAATAACAAGCCTCTGAGTATGACAAAGACTGTAGCTACAAAATTACATTAAGTAATTTATCTCTTTCAGGCTAATATACATTTTATGTTAACCCAGCACTGAAAGGCAAGCAAGATACCTTCCGTGGGTAAACAGTGAAAGTAAACAGTGAAAAGAAAATATTTTAAAACATACCATTTATGGTATGCAGACAGAAACTGCATAAATGCAAGTTCTTGTGGTCCTAACACTTAACCCAGGTGTTAGGGGTGTGTCCTAACACAAAACCCAGGATCGGGAATCACAAAAGTGGTCTAAAATTTGTATTTCGTGTTGTGTGTTGACTAACCTTGGAACAAAGGTTACCCATGTAGAAAAGACAAACAAACAAGAATCACCAAAGGATTCAAAGTCACTCCAAGCTTGCAGCTTGGCACCACAGCCAGGCAATGCGAGATGCTTGACCATTTGTAACCACGAGTCAGGGTTCCAGAAATGGAAAGGAGGTCATTACAATGCCAACAACAACATTACGTGCTGTTAGCAATATTACTGTTATAATATCATATTGTCATAATAACTGGTACTCTTTAAACAAACTGAAGAGTGTAGGTCTACCAAAGATGTTATTATCACCATTATACTAGTAACCCCTTTAACTCATGTAGCATGGACTCAGGTTCTTTGGTTTAAGATAATCCTGCTGACAACATAGGTCATTTCACTGGCAAATCTAAATTTGTTAGGGACAAATGAGTAATCCTGCTTTGGAATCTCATTGACCTCAATGTGTAAATAAAGCAAGCAGAATGTGTCTGACTGGCAGCAAGCCATTACCGTGCTATGTGCAATAAAAACACTAATATGTCAAAGTGATTTAAAAAATATGCTTTGATATCTCGACCTGATGAAAATTCTATTTTTGACCCTGCAACCTCCTAAAATAATATAACAAAAAAGTTTTAAAAAATATTTTAACATTACTAAACATTTGCCCATGGCAAAGCCATTTGCAGGTTTTCCATTTCTGGTTCTGAATCTTCTAAGGTCTTATTTAACCTGACTGTGGAAAGAGTAGGCAAAAGCTTGTCCTGATTTGAAATTATTTTTATCTCTGTTTCTTCAGGAAATCCACTCCTAGCCTCAATATAGAGAAGCTTAATTTGGTCATTATTACAATGGAACTCAAGTGTGCTTCAGTAAGACTCAAGAATGGTATCATTTTTGCCCATTTCCTTTTAAGGGAATCTGGAAAAGAACAGGTATGAGCTAGGAATAAAAACATGCTCTTCTGCTCATATGCACAGCATGTTGTGTTCTCTTTACTTGCAGATTAGCTCTCGTCATATGTCAGCAGAAATCTGAAGCACCTTTCAAATTTTATAAAAAGTAGTGTTGATAATTTACTAAAACTCTCCTAATACTCTCTTCATATTTGCAGTGGGATTAAATGCATGGATGTATATCTAGAAACTTAAGAGACAGAGACAAATGGAGGTGAAACAAACTTACAGGTTTTCAAAAGCGTATTATAATGGTGACTACTCAAGCCAACATCTGTCAAGAGTTATGACAGCAGAATCTGCTTATACCCCGACTTTCACTCTATTTACAAAGGAAATTTCAGGGGAAAATTTCACTAATATCATCTATACCCTAACTATAGATAGCAGGTTTGGTATCCTGCATTAAGATCCCTGACTGCAAGTGGCAACCGATATTTTCAAGATTCCCATGGTTAAGGACCACTTCCTAAAAGGATTCTAAAAATAAAAAGAAATTGGAGTCCTGGACTTCCCTGTTGTAGGTAAATTCTGGAATACTCTTTTGAAATTGATAGTTTTTCTAATTTATCTTTTAAAAAGTGCTGTATATTACAGCTGAAGAGCAGCCTGAACGAAGAACTTAAAATTTTAGGAATTCCATATCTAGTAAATATAAGGAATTGTGAAAATAACTAATGGACTAACATTTATTTTCTGAACATTTCAGAGAATTGGTGTGATTCAGATGTGAATGAGGCGATGGCATATAAAATGTAAAGCTAACCTTTTTCTAAAGGCCATTGATAAATATATTTTTTAGCACCTTTTTACTGGAATATCTGGAAGCTTTCCTCAAGATGATCAGATTTCATTAAGGCAACAGTACTGGGGACCTGTCCCTACAAAGCAAGGCCTGTTTTCCTAATCAGCCTCTACAGTCATCATTTCACAGTTTGCCACTTCAAGGACTTGGAGCCTAACAGAAAATCAACACTATCTCCTTTTAGCAAGAATTTTTTTCTACTAATTTTAAATTAAAGACTGTTGCTATGATTGTATATATTGTTATGATCAACACTGAAGACAGCGATGCAAAGCAACAAAAAAGCTAGAGTTCCACTGCTTTCCAACTTCATTAGATATTGCTGTAATGTAAGGCTGATATATTTGAATACTTTAACATACAAGGCCCTCTGAGAGAAATATGCTGCTCACCAACCAATTAAATCAGCTAGCTTTGAACATCTTTAGTGTCCTTTTCTCTCCAATTGGATATGGTTTTTACAGTTCTTCAACGATAATAACAATTTCAAATCCTTTGCACAAGTTTCACTGTTGGAGTGCCTACCAGAGGCAACTGAGCAACTGAGCAAACCAAACCCTCTTCATTCCTGCCACAAGCTCCTAGTGTCTTCTCCACAGTACCATCCTAAAACAGCAGAGCATTCAAACAGACATCTCCAAAATTCTCCCACTGAAATGTCTTCTACTTTTATATGATAGCCTGATTCAAAGTGCAAATGTTTCCTGTTTACACTGAGCACAGTTATGACAAAATTAATAGAAATTCAGCATTTCAATAAGGAAGTAATTTTCAAAAGAATAAACAGGAGTGCTTTTTTGCCTATGCAAAAGAGAAAAATAAGCAGTCTTGCTAGCTAATTAAGCTTGTAAAACTTAATCTGCTATAGTAGAAGCATGCACAGCAGCAAATGGACTTCTTGGTAGAGGCAAAAGTGCCTAGAAACAGAATCAACACATTGGCAGGCTCTACCTAACAGCTCACTGCCTACCTCAGCTGGTCTGATGTCCCATCATCAAAGGATAGGTGTGTCAATTGTGTCATTAACAATTTTCTTAAAAATGTCTCTCTTCAATTAAGAATGCAGGTTTAGGTCTCTCATTCTTGCAGGGACAAAAATCCATGGTAAGAGTCAACAGAAGACAATTTCAGCAGTGGAAAATTCTGGAGTTTTAGTTTTCTTCCTGTCTTTTCTTTTCCACTTTTTTTTTTTGAGAACTTTAAGGGGCCATGATTGAAAGGACTATCATATTGTGGATAATTTATATATGGAGGAAACCTACTTCCTTTTTGCACAACTGCAATGGATGTCCTAAGGCATGGCATTAGCTACTGGCATCCTAACACTGGATGGTCAGGGCACAGGCAGCATTTCACTTGAATAAATATCAGTGAAAAAAGAACTTGGTCTTCAGGATTTTTATTACCATGAAAGCATGATTTCTAATAATGCAGGAGGGATAGAAACAAAGCCTGATTTCCTTTGCTGTTGTGGAAATCAAAAATAGATTTACTGATAAGCAGAAAAGGTTTGCTGCAAAATAACTGACACATGATTAAACATGGAAGCCTTCTTAATGCAATCTGACAGGATGATTTTTCAGCTGAAACCCAAGTTTACTCCTCCCTTTCCTCCTGAATAGCAGTTAGTACTCATTTTGGACTGATCAACAGGTCATATCTGCAATTTCCTTTTTATTGATGAAAGCATTCTTTCCATAGTGATGTCATTGCTACTCCACAAAGTGGTTAAGAGCAAAGCCTGGAATTCAAACCTCCCTGATCATTGCACCATACTGACACTGAGCCCTTGATGGATGTAGTGGCCTGTAAAGCACATTTGGAGGAGAACGACTTCTGTGTGGAAGTCTTACAGTACAAAATTCAAACCTACAAGAGTAATGAGATATATACAGTACTATAATATTTGTCAGTTATATATCACTTTACTATTTTAAAACACTTTATGAATATTAATCAAGCAACCTCTTTAGTATCCCAGAGGTGGGGTAACACCTACTGTAAGCAATATTGTGCTATGTTATGTGATCTATAACTCCACATATAATAAATAATTTAATAAGATTTGCTAATGACCTTGAATTCTACTCAGATTTTCATCCTACCTTCAGCTGCATGGAGCTGAAGCCCAGAAACTCAAATATATTTAGGCATGCAACTTCCATCAATAGTAGTGCAGGTGAGGCAGATAACCTTTGAGAATCTGAAGGGAAATACTTTCATGACATGCATTAAAGGACAGGAACAGCATTGTGTTTCCCTTTTTCTTCTTCTTTGTTTTTTTTCCCAATGGGAAAATTATGTGGCAGTTTTCAAAATTATTTTTCATTTATTTATTTAATGTCTGCTGTGCTTCACATGTTTGATATTGAGGCAAGGTTAATGACATGCAGCTTGCATTTGGAGTTGAAAGTGGAGATGTTTAAGGTGGTTTCTAGATCCTGTGGAAATCTGGTAGATATTGCCAGAATATACAAGAGATTAAATGATGCTTATCAAAAATCAACGTATACTAATTTTTCCGATCTGTGCAAATTTGCTGGGTTCACAACACAGTAGAGGTAATGCCTGCATTTCATATATACTAGCTACCCAAATTCAAGGTCAAATCCTAAATTAATTCTTGAAGCAAAACTCTCAGGTAGTTTATTAATGTTTTGGCTGTGGTAGCACATTAGGTTTCACCCTATGCAATGATTATGTATGAGCCATCACTGAAGTCTTGTATGGGATCAAGGATGCTTGGTTGATTCATTTAATGCCATTAAGGTGTTTCCATTTAAAAATACTTCTAAAAACTGTAGCTGTAATTAAAGGCAGGACAATGGTTACTTCTCACCATAGAGCAGCATAAGATGAATTGGATCAGTAAAAAGAGATTTCAAATGTATTTGACTCACATTTTGTAAGAGATTTCTAAACTGAATGTGTGCTAAAAAGAGATATGAGAGAGAAAACTGTTAACACAAGTAAAACATCTGATTAGGCCACAGGGGAACCACAGTCAGAATCCGTTTCTTTTGATGATTTCTTGTGTGACTGTTGGTAAATCCCTAATTTCTCCATGCCTCCATGTTCTGGTGGTAAAATAGGCATAAAAACTCATCTTTCTTCAGGGAAGTATTGTTGAATTCAATAGTGCTTGTGAGGCATTCACAAACTATTAATATGTAGGGGTGGAGAAATAAGATTTTCCTCGACATTTTTTTCCCCTCTCATGACTGAAAGCTAGGCTACATCATCCAGGAAATTTATTTATGTCTGGAAGCTCTCAGAAGGCTTGATTTACAATGCGAGTGTAGCTGAGTATAGTGCATATCTCAGTTATGAAGCATATTGACCAAGGAAGTCATTGCAGTTGAAGAAAGAATTAACTGCTCTGTTGGAGAGCTTCATAAACTCGTTTGTTATTACCGTTGCTCCACAGAGCCCCAAATGTCCAGCACAATCTCCTTCTGACTGTATTGTCTGCTGGGAACTCGAAAGCTGTTTTCCTGAATGATGAGTCTTTTTTTTTTTTTTTTTTTTTTTGCTATTTAGGCATTTATTTACCATGGTGGGTTAATCTCATCTGGGGAGGTATAGAAACTCAATAATGAGTGCTACAGTATATAAGCTAATTGCCAGGATAAAACCAAATGAATAATTACTTAACTTCAGAATGAGGCCTGGGGGAATTTTTCTTTAATAAAGGTTTAATTCACCAGTGATAATGAATGCAATCTCACATACTACTGAACAACACCATTAGCATAATGGCTAAGATACAAAAACTATAATTAGAACAAAACAGAAATGTTAATTACAGCCACGAAGGTACCAAACAAAAAGGGAGTTTTCCTTTACCTGTCAAATGGGTTCCTGCTTATGTAGCTTTAGTAATCCCTGTGAATGGGTCATCAATTCTGCTTGAGTGACTGACAGGCAGAAATTAAAAACTGAGGCTTCCTTTGCCTTTTGATTCCAGAGAGTACTGCGATTCACACAGGAGACTTAAATAGTTAGAGTACAGGTGAGGGCAGTAAAAACTGTACCTCTAATCATAAAGCTTAAAAATTAAGCTCCCGTGTATCCGAATCCCACACTTCAATTCCTTTTCACAAAAAGGCAGGCCCACCACGTCAGCTCAGGAATATTAGATCTCTTCCAAGTTTATTTACTACCCCCAGACGTACTTGCTCTACACAGCACCGTGTAGCTGGACAAGGAAACGTGGCAGCCTGTTGGCTAGGCAGCTGCTGAGAAGTTTACTGATAACAAGCAGCTTCATTTCCGGCACTAACAACAATAACAAAAGCTCTTTGTACATAAAAATTTGCACAAACTCTTATATCTTACTTAAATTAAATCTGTGAGATGTCCTCATGGAAGAACACTCTTTTGTGCCATTTCTGCTGTGCATTTTCTGTAATTTCATGCTACACAAATATTAAATTTACAGATTCAAGAACTCAAAAGTTATAAAATATGAGAACTAATGTTGCATTTTTCCCCCTTACAGGACTTATTCAGTGTATAAAATGGACACTAAGTGAATGGGGAGCTATTCAGTTTTTCTTTTTATCTTCATCCTTCTATGTTTGATTCCAGAACTTATTTAGCACACATCATCAAAACCCTGCACTGAATACAAAATTACCAATTTCTTCATAGGCTTTTTTGTGGTTTTCTCAGCTTTTTTGTGGTGCTCTCAGCTCTCACTATAATTAATCTATCCTCCCAACACCTCTAAGAAATCATATAATTGAAGCACAGAGAGATGAAGGCCACTTTGCTATATATTCACTAATTTGGATGCCTGCTTTGATACAACTAAGTATCCTAGGAGGGAAAGAAGTTGTAATTTATGTAGCAGTGCACATGTTTAAAATACAGCCCCTATTAACTTGTACTTTACATGTGAGCTTTTAGCATGTCCATAAACAGAAAATATCTGTAAAAAATCTGCAAAAACTCTGACTGAAGAAATCTGTTGATGATCCCATTAGAACACGGTGGTGAAGGTAGGAGAGGAGCCCAGTGCCCCGCAATGGCACTCGGTCACCTGAACCATGAGACTAACCCTTTCACCCTAACAGCTCTGCACCTTGCACAATTTCTGCAACAAGTGAACAGGCAGTCAAAAAAGGGTGGGAAGGAAGAAAGAAAAATAATAATAACCTGAGAAATTAGAGATATTTTTGTTATTGTGTTTTCTAATTTCCTTGCAAATTGGAGAACCTGGGGGCAGACATTGGTGGGAAAGACACTTCTACTGTTCATCTAACACCGTTGCCTTTAAAGCTAATGAAGGCTGACTTAAATACCTAAACCTGAACTGAATTCACAAACCTGGCAGGGAATAAACCTGCCTCATGATGAAGCCAGTCAGTGGCTGTTCTGTGAGCACGGGCTGACAGGTAGCTACAGAAAGGAGCTAAGCACTGAGTGGCAAATGTGGCACTTTCACTAAGATGTCCAGGAGAGGGGTTAGCGAAAGTGCCTTCTGTTCTGGAACAGGGAAGCAGTCAAAGCACTGATGCTAAAGCATTGATTGGCTAAACCACCTTAGGGGGAGGAGGCTCAAAGTCCATCTCTTTCAACAGATCTCTCAGCACCTGGCTATACAGGTTACGATACCTTTCCTGTTTAAGCTGGACAACCTCCGCAAAAAATATTCAAGCTTCATTAGATGAAATTGTGGAAGAAACAAAATCCCAGAACCATGACATGACTTTTTAATGCAGTAAACAGGATATTCCTGTGGGTGGCAAGAAACCTGGGTTATGTTTCTGTTCATGTACTTTATCTGGTGACTATCTAACCTGAAATGCATAAGAACAATTATTACAGTAGGGACCAGAAACCAAATGCCTCTTCTTCCTAGTCCCTTTCTCCCCTAGCCGTGAGACTAGACTCCTGCTGCCCCTAGATGTTTCTCTAGTCTAGCGATTCATGGAGTTCTTTCTGCCCAGCAGAACAATTTCAACAGGTAATACAGTCCAACCCACTCAACCAGCCTATATCACAACGATTATGAGATTAATCCGAGAGGCTGGAAACACATGTTTGCATCTTTTCAGGTTAGGTAAAGCATTGGAACTTGAAATACCATGTCCCAGGCAAAAAAACCAAAGTATGTTGACTGGATAAAAGGAAAAACTTATTGACCATGAGGGCAGTCAAAGAGGAGAACAGCCTGTCCAGGAAGGTTGTGCAGTTTCCATTCCTGCAGGTTTTCAAGATCGTACTGGATTAAATGCTGAGGAACCTGGTGTGACCTCATAGCTAAGACTTCTTTCAGCAGGAGGTGGAACCAGAGACCTCCTGAGGTCCCTTCCAACCTGAATTAATCTATGTTCTCACAGGAAAAGTGGGTGGTGGCCTTCCTCACCAGTTACTCTGTGGAAAAGGCAGTAGTTGAAACCATGCCTTAGGAGGACCTCAGAACTACCTGCAGTAGGCTAGGAATGCTTACCAAACAGAGTTCTCCACTCTTACCCGTCTGTCTCATTCTTTCACAATATCTAGAGAAGCTATTTACAGGCAATTTCCACATATAGTTCTTGTAACGGATTTTTATTTTCTTCTTTTATCTCAGTCATTCTGGTATTAAAGACATGTTAGCCTTAGTAAGAATATTTCTGTCTAAGTTGATTTTTACGTTTCAGAAAAGACTAGTTTTTAATTTTGGACAGGAGTGACCTATTAGGCTAAACTGCCCACTCCATCAGAATGCTGTGCAACTTTAACAGATTTCAATTCACTCTGTTTAAATTATGATGCACAAAGCTAAACAATCTTCTAGTATGAATTTGTCTTTCATGCAAAGTAAGGTTTTCTAGAAAAAAAATGCTGTGAAACTAACAAAAAAGAACAAAGGAACAGCTGTAAGTCAAGAGTTCTTATGCCAACACACTGTTCAGCTGGGTTCCACATTCATTTCCATCCCCCACATCATGCTGATTATAAACTTAGATGCAGTTCTAATGTTTTCATTTAATTCATTTTTTCCATATTTTAAATTCATTGTATTTAGCGAACATTCAGTTTGAAACATGCAATATCAAAAGAAACCCCCGCAGGTGCAGGGAATTTGAATAATCAGGTCCACATAATCCATGAACCTCAATCCACTGAAGTCTCCCTGGGATCATTTTAAATGTGCAAAGGAAACAAATGTCCAAATTACTCTAAACAATTGTGAGATAACAGATGAAATAAGGCAGATGATTAAAATATTGATACTTATATTACAGTAATGCCTTCAGTCCCCCACAGAGATACCAGCCCTATTGTGCCAGGCACTGGACAAGCATACAGGATGGTGCTTTGCCCAGAGGAATTTTCAGTCCAAACCTTGATTTCCCATCAACATCCATGTTGTAACACAAGGTCAGGAATAGTCAAAACTCAGTGTTGGGAAGAAACAGAAATATGAAACAACTATTCAGGTTGCCCAGTAAGACTGTAGCAGAACTGGGCATAATTCCCAAGCTTCTCTAGTTCCGTTTTTGTGCCCTGCTTCCCAGACCTGACTGTAAACTAATCCTTTTGTATGTTCTTCTGCTATCCATGGCAGCTAAGCACTGACTGGCTGCAATACATTTCCCAGTTTTGTAGGTGCTTCAATTTTCCTCAGACTATTGCTGTGTGTCAGAATTACTTATGTTACTGGATTCTCTACAGTGCAATTTTGGGATGGTTCTTTTACTTTTTTTGCAATAATGTAAGTTTTCAAATTCACAGGTTGGCCTACCATTATCTGACGATGTCCTCTAAGGCACTACTACATTCCAAAGATTAAGAACAAATGGGGACATGCCAAATGAACAATGTGGTGCACAGTCTTTTAATAAATTCATCTTCTACGCTCAGATTGCACAATTCATTTGATGTATTGTTGAAATATAGCCAATGACTTAATATAGCCCAAAGAGCTGAAGGACAGCTTTCTCCTAAAAACTGGCATAGTCTGAAAAAAGTGGCATAAAATAAAAGTTGTCATCTAACTGAAACCTTAAATTCTATCCTTTGGTATGTCGTATGACATACATGCTGATGCACTGTTGAAGATATAGTGGTGGAAAATCAATAGCTGAACATCTGCAAGCATCCATACCTACATTACAAACTTGACTGACATCTTGGAAGTGGAATATTTAAGCAGCCGCTCTTGACAGTTTTATCCATGGGCCTTAAAGTGCTCCCAGTTTCATATCTGTTATAACTGTATGATCAAAACTGACTATTTTGTGCAATGGCAATTTTTATTTTACCTATTTATGTTTTTTTTAAATGAAAATTCCTCTTTCTGAACCGGGTGGAAAAGAGAAAATCTTTGCTGCATGATAACAGATATGATCTTGATTATTCCAAGGAATGAAGTCTTTTTAAGCAAGGACTGCTTTATTGAGGTGAAGCAATATTATGCATCCCAATCTTTTGCTGTCAGCTAAAGGCTCTACAAGTTAAAATACCAAGTAGAGGTTTATTCAAACCAGATTTGAACCCGAAGTCATCTGCAATAGTGCACATGTCCTTCTCTGCATCCACACCTGACAAAAAATAGCACAGGTGCAGAAAAATAGTTGATGATACACCACGTTCCTTATTTATCAGAAGAGTTTCTTTAGATATGACTAAACTATTACTTCTTATTTGGTGTATTGTTGCAGTATATCCAATGACTGAATATAGCACATGCCCAGTTTGCCTGTAATGCAACTAATAACTCTCTCTCTTTTTGGCTGGGTAAGTAAGAACCCAAACAGCTAATTTCCTAACTCTCTACCTGTAAGCGAGGAGATATATATTGGTTTTTAACCATGTCAGGCCATTGCCATTTTTATTTACTCAATATGCCAAACAATTCCATTTACACAGTGCATTTTGTTACAACTTTTTCCTAGACTTTTTCAGCACTTTTTGTTTGGGGATTCAAAAGGGAGAGTTAGGATGCTAAGTATTTTTGGCTCTGAATTATTTCATAACAAGCAAGAATAGAAAACTATGATTCCTCTCTTATCTCTATATTTGTTTTATTACACAAGACACTCTCCTTGACTTGGTACTAAGCACTTTTGAAAATCAGGCAGGTTCCTAAATATGGATTTAGAAGTCTAAATTTAGAGGTTTTAATCTGAATTGTGTTTGCCTGCAGGGTACCCAAGCTCAAATTCACCCTTAGTATCAGGGAGTGCAGTTTCTCTGGCTTCACTTTTACTATCAGTGAATAAGTTTATTCAGTCTTGAGAATGTACTTTACCACCTGTCAACATAATTTTTTGGTTGTGATGTTTTTTATAATGAAGCTTTACCACCTTCCACTAATTTCCAAGTGAGCCCAACCTTTTCTAGAACAACCAAAAGCTTTACAATTAGCTGTTGCTGGTTTATTTCTTTTCAGCAATGTATCTTGCATCTATACTGATTGCTGGGCTTTGGAAATAGACTGAACATGTATTTATTGACTAATCAAAAATACAGTAAAAGTAGAAAGACACAGCAATATTTAAAATCTAGCTGATTACCCTTTGGTGGCAGATGACTAACAGCTTACCTCAGCAAAGCAAAAATTGCTGCCAAAGGTTTCTTCATAGAAATAATCCTTATTTATTATCCAAGTTCACAGCTGTATACACTGCAGGCAGTAACTAAAAACACTTAAAAAGCACGATGCTAAAAAAACAAACCCCAAGCTTACGTGACTGTGATGCTTATTAAAAGTCCAATCCTTCCTCATTAAAACCAACAGGAGGGGTTCTGCCAATGATTTTAGTAGTAAAGGAAGTCATCTCAGGCAAAATATTCAGACAAAGTCATAAAGCTGCAATCTGCTCATTAGCAGTAAATGTGTGATTCTCTCTGGCATGAACAGGAAAAGTGCTAAACAGCTCCAAGAATTCTTAGGTTACTCAATAATCTCCTTTCTTGAAATAATAGGACAACAATAAAAGCTATTTTCTGCCCCCAGTGCACACACACAGCCCCAGCTGTCCGAACTCTAGTATTTCTTTCAGAAAAAAAGTGATTATACACAGCTGTTGTAATAGCTCTTTTTGGGCTAAATCAGCAATCTTTACATGGAGCAGTATTTTTATAAGACCTATTAAAATCTCACTTATTATTAATAATCACTATTCAGTTTGGTAAAATGTATGGAATAAGACCAGATGAAACAAGTAATATTCACTAAGCAATTCAACCACTTAACATTGTTTGCCTGGAGGGAAGAACACAGGGAAATATAGCCTACTACTCCTCTCCTACTATGCACCCCATCTTCCCCTCATATGGCTTTTATTTGTCCTTCCTATGCTGCAGTGTGCAACATTTTCATACAGTTTGCAGGAGTCAAATACAAAACCAAGCAAGGTTAGGTGACAAAATACCAGCTAGTGATTTGAAACACTGAACTGAGGTAGAGTCAAAGGTTCTATTCCTTTCCTCTCATGTCGCTATTACAGAAAATAATTGTCTTTAGACAAAAAAAATCTGATCCCACTTTTCCTGGTACTGGGTTTGGGAAGGATTTTGTAAAGGACACCCATGGTGGGTGCCTGATCCAGCAGCTGAGCCTCTGCGTTGCTCACTGTCTCATCACTCAGCTGCTTCACAACGACCAAGCCAAAACATGAAAGCTGGGAGCACTAATGAATAGCGTCCCCTGCACCCTGCACAGGGCCTGTGGCCCTGTCAGGACTGGAAAGGGGACTCTGCCACTGAAGATCCACCTGCTGGAGTCAGCAAGACAGGGCAGAATGGAAAGCTGAGCAGTCTGGATGAGCAAACAAGCCTCTGACATGAACTGAAGAACAGAAAATGTTGGCAGACTGAGCATGGAAACAAATTTAGAATAAGGAAGCCATCTTGGACGCCTTTGTCGGTTCCTTGAGGTTAAACCTGGTGAGAGCCTAAAAGCTTCCGTGCCATAAGGTCTCCCAAAAAGGGAACCATCTGAGGGCGTAGCTGATGACCCAGTCCACTCAGAGATCCCGCAGAGAGCTCTGAATGAATTAGCAGGCTGACATATTACCATGCAGCAATACCAGCTCAGCTCCCAGAAGCATGGTGACATTTGTGTTAAGTCTGGACTAATTAGCCATGTCTCTCAGCAAGGCTAATCAGTCCAGGTTCCACATGTGGTATTGTCCTGGTTCAAGAGCTAGCCCTGCAGTGCTATAAACTATACTCCATCATGCCGCAAAAGCAACCCCTGAAGTAACACACACACAAGACATTTAAGTAACACTACAAACCATACTAAAAAAAAATACAGGAATCAGTGCAGGTTGTGAATGAGTTGTGCTGGGTGTATCACAAGAGAAATGTGCCATACAAAGATTACCACAACAGGAATCAGTAGCTTACGAGGCATTTGTTTCTAGGCACAGCAGTATTGCCAGCCTGGAAGCCGTTCACCCACAAGCCCCCTGTATAACTAGAATTAGACATGAGAGTAACGCATTGGTATAGCTGTGCGTGCCCTATGCTTACCCAGGCCACATCAGTCCAATAACGCAGAGAATTTAGAGATAACCGTTGCGGGGAGCAGGTCCCTAGTGGGTACCATTTGGCATCATGCCAAAGAACCGACTGGGATCCCTGGGGCAGTTAGAGCCCCACAATTTGAAGATTTTTTAAATTTAAAAAAAAAATTTAAATTTTTAAATAAATTTTTTATTATTGTACTGATCTCCTGTCCTGTCCCTTCACTCCAGTTATCTTTCCTACTAATTTTCCAGTTCAGGTTTTCTCTTAGCCTAGTTTTTCTGCTCTCTTCAATGCACTTCCCGCCTACGTTTATAATGGTCAAAATGCCATTCAGTCCCACAACTCAATATGTTGCAGTAGCAGCTGCAAAATGCTGTTCAGAGGTTTATGGCCAGTATTCAGACCTTCTGGTCATGCCTCTGATGAATCACAAACCTCCTTAGTTTCTTGCACAGGAAGCCACTGATGAACCCAGCAAGACTTTGCAGTTGCCTACACAGCAGCAGTATACTTCCAAAACTGTGGATATGCCAGGAATTTTTAATCCTTTCAATTCACCTCCTAGGTATTTCAGTTGCACTTTTGTTTTTGTATACATAGTGTAGTGATCTCTGGTGTATAAGTAATTCTTCATATAATATAGATGCTTTATTTGCGCATTCAGTTTTACTGTGGCTAAATATACAACAGTTAGCTCAGGTAAAGAATACTTTCTATGTTACAGTATGCATATAGAAAAAACAAATTCCTAAAGGGGAAAACTATTAATTGCTGAAATAATTCTGAGATATTTTTTTTCAGTAGAATTCTGGAGTACAGAACATCTACATTTTAACTGTGTTGCTTAACAAGCATATGCCTTTCAAGTACATATGTTTTCTTAAAAGGTAACTATAAACAAAAGGACTCTGGGAGAGTAAATTCATATTTGCCTATTCTGTTATTATAAATTATGTGATCTTTCCAAATAGAAGCACTGGAATAATTAAACTAATTTTCCAAAATTATTCTAGTATATTCAATTACAGATTTTAATTATTTTGGAGAAATAATTCACAGTGTTAATGAAAGAGACAGTAGTTAGAATCATGGCAGAGTATGGGTTTCATGTTTCTGCATTCCATAAGCCTTATTAGAAATGTAAATCAAATATTTGATGAATACTAAGAGCCTATTGGGACATTAAAATGAATATTACCATTGTGACTCTGAGAATCAGGTTGAAGTATAACAGAAGTCAGTTAAGGTAAGTGGATTTCAGTGCCAAAGGGAACATTAGCTGTTTTAAAGAGGCCTCTAGAGTATTATCCAGCATTAAATATGAAAAAAATAGATGTTTAAATTACACTTAGATTGTGACACAAACCAACAAAAGACACCAGAATTTCAAAGTTTCAGCTGTTACTTCATATAAATTAACCTAATCTCCCATGTTGATAAAAATTAACTGAGGACAGCAGGGTGGTGGGGAACATGTAGGTGGCATATGGGAGTTAACTCTGAGTCTCCTATGTTATCCCCTAATCATTCACCTTTACAATTAAGGAGAACTTTGCCACTGCTTTTGAAGAGAGCAAGTCCTAATGCTGGCTCTGGCTTATGTCTTAAAATATGATTTTGTATTTAATGTTCTGTAAAAGCATCCAAAGCTCACCATATTCTAGAAAGGGCATTTTGACAGCCTGAAAGGTTAAACAGCTTTCAGTAATTAAGCCAGTTCTACATATTTATATTTCATACAGTATATAGTATTTTGAAAACTGTGCAAGCTGAAATTTATTCTTTCTAGGAGATATCATGCTTTAGAAAAGGGGTAAATGGAGAAGATAGATGAGCTACATATCCTAAGGCAACAGACAAAGGCTGTGTCAGGGAAACAGCTATTACAGATGTTATTCCACCTCAGGTTTTCCACAAAGCACCATGGCCCATTACTTCTTGTGAACATTTAAGAAAAGATCTACCTCAATTTTATGTTCATTTAAAGGGATGGAGGAGCTAGACCAGCTAGAAAAAAAAGTATAAAAATTCTGTGTGCTTTACTACCTCCTAATTGGGATATACAAACACTATCAGTAGTCTTGGGGTGAGGAGACAACTATATGCCTTCAAATTTGTTTAGGCCATGGATGAAGTCTGAAGATGAATTAGGAACATGTTTGTATTTGACAGAGCCAAGGTTATAAACAGTGATCCTCTAAAACTTAATGAAATTTCTACCTTTAAAGGTGGCCAAAGATAAGCTACTATGCCAAATTTTTCACTATTTGGCTGAAATTTCATGCAGGTGATAGTTCTTGTGAAATTTTAATTATGTATGAGCTGAACTCAGAAGAATAAAAGAATTTCATATTGTTCCAAATTGAACTTTTGTACTTTTTGTACCAAAAAGTCAATTTACCTATTAGGATTCATATTCAGAAAATTTAGGGTAGTTATCTCCATTTTCTACATTCTTCCCTTTCCCTGTCATTTCTATAATTATATCTGTGGCCAGTACATTTCATGAGCTATTATGGTAAGGTATCACTGACAATGTATTTAATAACAGAAAATGTACATGTAGATTTCCTCTGCATGAGGTATTGCTTGAACTACTCCATATTCAAGGCAAAGGAAGAAGCAGTGTAATAAGCATTTTTCTTCCTAGTGCTTTGACAAAAGGCCTAATTTTGCCCTGGTTGATCCAAGAGTCCACAGTTTTGAAGGGTACCAAATCACAATCTGTCACACAGTCTAAACATAGCTCTACGAGCTTTTGAAAATCCCATTTCTTCTATGTACAGATGTTCCATATGAACTTGGCAACATAAAAGCAGTCGCTTATATTTTAGAAATTCAAGTTTACACATAGCAACGGCTTCCTGGTCATTTCTGAATGTAAAATTTTCTTTTCCTGTATCATTATTTTCAGCAGAAGATTTGTTTACAACTGCAGGAAACATAAGATCAAGCTGTGAAAGTATAAATAACTTTTAATTGTTACCCAGGTGCAATTTTATTTTAAAATGGCAAAGACTTTATGCCATGACAGACAGCAAAATTAAGAAAAATGCAACTTCTGTTCTGCATCATGCAATTTCAAATGTTTACATGTGTCTTCTTTAACTCAAAAACATACCATTAACCCTGTTAAATCAATACAACCAAAACAGAGTTGTTCCCACTAATTCCTCTACAGTGAGATTCTTTTCTGACTCCTCATTGGAAGAAAGTGCTGGAAAAAGCAGTCCTGAAACCACCAATAAAACAGAATATTGTCAAAATACTTTCTCAAAATAGATTGCCAATTTTCTCCTTTACCTAGAAATATTGATGAAATTGATAAATCTTTGTAAAATATCAGCATTTTCCAGTGACTTTGCTGCAATTGTTTCTACAGAATTTAATGGAATGGACCATAAGTAAAGCTGTGTAACACACACGCTCCTTTTTTTTCCAGGATAAAGACATTAATAAAAATCTTAATTTCTAATGCTTAGGTTTTTACCTAGACTCTTTCTGTTACATTCAAATAGACTTTCAGTATTGGAAAAACAAAATAGCAAAAGCAGCTTTAGTAACTGTATTCATTATACTATCATAAACTTCCAACTTAAGTTTTACAGCAATTTAATCTGATATCATGAACTGTTTTAAAAAAGGGATGTAAGTGACTTAAGTCATTATTTAATTACTTTCACACAAATATTTAAGTCAGTGTGACAGTATTATGAGTATACTTAAATGAGAGTTGCCCATGTCTTTGAAACCTATGGCCAAGACCAATTATTTGGAGTGATGAGTTTAATTTGAATTAGTTTTTCTATTGATGTCATTGGCCTCTAGATTAAATCCTACAATTGACGGCCTGTCTGTATATTTAGAAGAGGATACACTTTGAAATATCTATTTGAGACTTAATAATTTAGTCTGGAATGTTTTCTAACAGAGTTACAGATATATCTATCATTGTATTAAACTATATATACCATGATTGCATCTTCTTGGATAAGAAACTAGGAAATACAGATATAGGTATTATTAATTTTTCTTTTTTAATTTTCCATTTAAAAGAAAACATTTATTAATATAGAAATGCAGAAAACCATCATTTTTTATAGTTTTCAAAGTGGCAAAAATATATTAAGTGCCGTTTTTAGCTGACAGTGTTGACAACTTTCTTTAAGAAAATGCAGTCTGTTGATGGGTATCCTAAAGTATTCGGTCATCTACCACACAGAGATTTATTAGATGCTGTCTTGAACTACAGCAGAGAGACATCTTGGATCTTATCCTCCACATATGTTCTAGAGACTTTGTTTCAAGGAGTTGGATGGTTATCACAACATTATAGAAAAGGCATCCAACGAAAGGGGTGCAGTTTCAAACAATGGATTCAAAATAAATTACCACAAGTATGCAGCTTTCAGCACAACTTAAAAAAATTAAAATAATAATTCATGAACCAGAGGAGAAAACTCTAACAATGATGGTCATGATGATAGATGTCCCCAGTGCAGAAACATAGCTTCTTGCTGGGTGACAGACAATATTACCAACACTACACTAACACTCAATTTCAGATAGAATAGCAGAACTGAGACCAATGTAATCCCAGCAAGCCAAATATCAGAAAACCAAAAAGTTACTCATCATCGAAACTGACAACCAAGTCTGTTTTCTTTAGGAGAAACACAACCATTGATAGCCAAATCACATGCTGGTACAAGGACTGGTAATTCTCTAGGAGAGTTATATGGTTAAAGAGGATGTTTTGTGTTGGTTTTGACTGAGCAGATATAACAGTTGATAGCCAGACAAGTATTTAATCCTTCTACTGAATAGAATGCAAAAGATAATTTAGAGGAAAAAAAAGTAATTACTCACTAGATGGAGAAATACTACTTTATATAGAGTTACTACAACAACAGAATGCAAAAAGATCATAATCCGAAAGGAAAAAAAGGTCTTGATAAGTCTTGAGACATAGAATGCCTAAATGATAGCATTCACATAACTACAGAGCTCTTTAATTACATTTTTTGTAGCTGTGTCATTTTTAAACCAGGTGTGAAAGAGGCAGAATCTTAACCTATAAGCTCAAGATATTTGTCTGGACATGAACTTAACAGAAACGGTTTATATGAGCATCAATTGTTGATATCACAAATGGTTGATGTGATGATATTGCACAATATAATTTTGCTATAGAATTCTTTTTTGCTTTAGGTTTGAAGGGTGGATGAGTTGTTTTATAGAGGGCTATTCTTCAAAAAAGGAAGCATATCTATGTCAATCAAATGGTTAAGTTTATTCCATCTAACCTGAGAGAGCTTTAAATGCAACGATGGATTACAGGAACATGTGACAGGACATTTTAAATAATAAAATGTTGTTACTCAAATAATTTACATAGCAGCAGAAAGCAAAGACTAGGTTTGCTGAAGTAAGGAAAAATGTAAGAAAATATCGCAAATAAAGTGTCAAGCATAAATAAAGATGCTTGACATGCTGTCATGCAAATAAAGATGACAGCATAGAACAATCCTGTTATTTTTAATATGAAGTTGTATAGACCAATTTTACAGTTAAACCCATTTTGCTGTAGATCTTATTTGTTCCATTTTACAAGGGGGGTTTTTTTGCCACTGCTTTCAACTGGAAAAGGATCTTGTATAATAACACAGAGTTAATCAGCAAAGTAATTTTAATGGGGCAAAGCCCCTATGCTCCTACTTTATTACTGATAAATTGGGATTTGCATAAAAAGCGCCAAGTTATCGAAACTTAACAGGAAAATAAACAAACCAAAGTTCAGATTTTAGGGTTCTCTTAAACAAATTGGGCAGTTTCTCTACTTTGACAACTATTTTTCATCAGAAAAAGCAAGTCTGATTTCTATTTAAAAGCCTTTGTATCCTACTCAGTCTCCTGCACATATTCACTACTGACAGAAAGAATTAAGGGACCATTTTTTCATGAGTAGTACCTGTCTCAACAGGCAACAAGAACTAGCTGAAGTTGAGTACCTGTGTGTTAAGTACGTGCCTGGGGGAGAGGAGTAAGTATGAGTGTGTATGTGCATACACATATGAAAGACAGACAAAAAAATAAGCTGCTCCTTAGAAATCACCTATTTGATGACCATGGGCATAAGAACCAGTTCTAAGCCAATTTTAAATGATTCAGGCCAAATTTCTAACACCAATTCAGTATATGATCAGAGAAAAATAATTTAAACTCTTTTCTTTATTTCACCATCTAAGAAATGAGAATAATATATACTTATCTACAACACAGCAGTATTGGAAAATTTATTGTGCTTTTAAAGTATGGATAAAAATCACAAAAAAAAGATGAAACTCTAACATAATCCGTAAACTCATACATAAACTGGATATTAGAATGATTCTGCCTTCATAGTTATCCAATAAGACGTTTAAACTCTTTACATTCATTGCCCTGTCAAGAGATCTTGGAGTATGGAAGCAGCGATTATTCACATTTCCTCCTGTGTAGCAAGTGATTTCTGTTCACTGGATATAGATCTTTTTTATTTCAAGATATATTATGCAAGTCTTCAACTTTATTTTTATGTATTCTATATGTACTATACATACATATCCACATATCTGTATAGATGCATTGTACTGTGCATATACTAAAATATATTGTAAATACTATAATATATATTTTAATAGTTACAGTTTAGTAAGTGATAGTTAAGTCAATTTATATGGTCCATCTCCCCACAGACAGCAAGGAGTTCTTCAAACTTTAAAACCTAATAAGTATCTTTCTGATCAAGAATACTGCAATTATAAATCTTTTCATGTATTATTGGAGAATAAACCTTCTTAAATCATGTAAAAGACATATTTGTAGCAATAAATGATGAACATTTAATTTATTTCCCACATACTGCTATTCTATGCTAGAATTTGTGAATCTCTTAATAGCTACATAATCTTTAAGTTCGTATTTTCTGCTGACTCATTTTTTCTTATTATGGATCAAAATATCCTACTCAAAGGGTGGATAAATACTTTCCTGTCAAAACTGAGATGAAGTATAAAGTGAGGTCTCAGAGAGGTCTGTCCTGAGTCCGGTTCTATTCAATATTTTAATTAATGACTACTACGATAATGGAATAGAGAAGACTCTTATAAAGCTTGTAGGTGACACCATGCTGGAAGCAGTTACAAGCACTTTACAGGAGAGCAGTCAAATTCAAAATTATCTTGATAAATTGGAGAAATGGCCCAAAGTCAATAAGACAAAATTCAATAAAGACAAGTGCAAAGTAGTAAACTTGGAAAGAAATAATCAAATACTCAAAAATGGAGGAAACTGTCTAGGCAGCAGTAAAGACTTGTGCTATAGAGGACAACAAACAGAATGGCAGTTAACAACACAATTGCAAAAAGAGCAAATGTCATCCTGAGATGTTTTAACAGATACACTGCCATTCAGGCATAAGAGGTAATGAACCTGCTCCATCAGTATTGGTGGGCTTTCAGGAGCAGTTCATCCAGTTAAAGAACTAAAGTCAAATTCTACATGAAAAAAAGTTTAAAAAGCTAATGCCATTAATACACAAGTGAACTTGATGAGTTCTCTTAATGGAAGGCACTTCATTTTTTACTTCATGTGGATACCAACATGCCAACAGTCAGAGATTTCAACAGGTGAATAGGATCTTGTCACAGCGAAGAGAAAACTTGAGGCCAGAGACAGATGAGGATGAGCTGGAGACAAATCAGTGGGTGCACACTACTGCAATACTTCCATGTTTGTCCATAATAATGAAACGGGGACTGCCTACATGTACCAGTCGGTGATTTGGAAAATCTCCTAGATAAAGAGTCCGCAAATGCAAAATAGACAAAGCAGAATTATGGTTATTTATTACCATTTCAGGGTGGCACAGATGTTAATTTACTTACACCTTTAAAAAGGTTTTAAAATGTGTGTGTATTGTATCAAGGGAATTAATTGCACTTGATATTATTGCATGAAATGTATTAGCAAACTGAGCCACTAATATTTATATAAAAATATAAATTGCCTGTAGTGACACTAATGAAAACACAAACTGCCAGGTGGAAAGGGATGTGGTCTGATGAAATTGTCCTTCTGGGCCTGAGACAGGCCAAAGTGCTAAGACAGAAGACAGGCAACTTGATCAAGCCATTCTATTGCAGTGATCCTAAACGGTGTCATTAGAGAGAGCAGGGAAAAAAACATTCTAAGTTCAGTCAAGAGGTTACACCCCACAAATTTGTGATAAGCACTTGCAATGAAAAATGCTGGCCTAGGGAAGGTCCTTTCTCCCTAATCTTCAGCCAGATGGTCCCAGAAGCAGTCAGACCAGCATAGACACTACTCTGTGTTCCACCACTGGCCATACACTGATGGATAAGTACTGCAATCCTGTCGTACTTCCCACTCATAACCTGCTACTGGATTCACTGTGATAGGTATCATCCTTCCTATATTTGGGGGTAGATAGATACAGCTGGCATAGAAAACTAGTCAAATGCAAGGGCTTATACTCTGCCTATATGGGTGTAGAGAAGTTCTATAATTTAAATTTAAAAATTCCCCAACTTTCTTTAAAGCAGATTTGACAATGCATCATTATTTGTACTATCTATTAGTATTAGGATAGTGCTCAGGAGCACTAGGCACAGAACAAGACCCTCAGTGCCAGATTCTAACACGGACGGAGCAAAAAGCCAGTCCAAGATTTTATAGCTTAGGTATAAGAGGAAGAGACAGACAGGAGAATATAAATAAGACAGCATCAGTCTGGATGACAGGCAGCAGTGTCAGCATACTACTAGTTCAACTATTGTCAACTATTCTGTAGACATTGTAGCAAAGGAGAATTTTAAGGAGAAAATTTACTTCTTCAGATAGTTGCATTGTTGTTGCAAAGTAGGTTTGTAGAATAATTCTAAATATGATGCAAAAAGTGAACAGACTTGCAAAAACTCTCTTCATCAACTAAGTAGGTCATTTGTTTCATTTAGGTATCAACTTTTTTATCAAAACATATTAATAAATCCATAATGATGTTTTGGACTATTATTACTGTCAAAAAGAAAGAACATTTTAATCATGTTAAAACAAGGTTGGTGGCTGGCCTAGGGTACTCTGAGCTGTGTGGGTAACCCAAATTGAATTTCCTGTTCCGATTTGCCAACCCCAGGAGGAGCATACTGATGATATGCTAACAGCAAAATACTTAAGCAAATTAAGTTCTTAAGCACAAAATTTACCTTCCTTTAAAAGGAAAAAACAAAAAGAGAAACAGTCTTATGTTTGTATATATGTGGTAGGTTAGAAAGGATGCTTGTGGACAAACATTGACTAGATAGCGTTTGGATCCAGCAGGGATCCTTGCATGCTTGTTGACAGACATTCCAGATGTTGTGGGAGTTCTTTAACCTTTTAAACTCATATTAATCTGTAATTCGTTTGGGATAGAATCAGCAGTCAAGAAGAGGGGTATACTATACATATTTTACTTCCTTTTGCTGCAATTGATAGTAAATGACCCACAGTCTTTAAGACCTGAAGGGATCATTAGATCAGATTCGTATTTAGCCTTGACCCAGCAACCATTATGTAGGAAATGCAAGGCTTTGCAATAGCTCTATTAAGACATTCTATTAATTCACCTATTCATTATCACTAACTCACTTGTAGAGTTCTTCCATGGTGGAATTTACATTTCTTTATGTTATATTTGGCTTACGTGGTCATAAGGATAGCCTACATCTGCCTCAGGGCTCATTACCACATAGGTGTGGAGAACATTATTAAACAGTACAATGAAAGAAACTCCCGAGTATTGTGTTCTGCCAGATGCATGAGAGCTATTACACCTTTGTTCCTATTACAGTATTCATAGCTTCCTGTTGCTTGTCCTGTAAGATTTTGTTTAATGAAAAATAAACAGTTTTAGGAGGCAATTTCCCATCAGTGATGCAGGAAGCATATTTTTCTTCAGAATGTGCACGGTACTCAATGCAGAATGGTCCTGCTCTATAAATAAGGCTTTTCTGGCATGACTGCAACAGAAATTGCTATTAGGTGTTGTTTCTATTTAAGAATTTATGCATAAGATGTCACAAATATGAACCACAGTAAGGAAGAATGGAGAGAGAAAAGAACTGCAGGGTGCATTGGGGAAAGCTTCAGTCAGACAGTGCCATTTCTGAGATTAATCTCCAAAAACATGAGAGCTTTCCAAAAGCCCCAGTCATGGAACAGCCCAGTGGGCCAGAAAAATGATGAAGGTTCAGCATGAGTCAAGCTCTGAACCACAGGTTGTGACAAGGGCAGTGTGGGACTGCTCTACTACCCTCTATTAGCTTCATGCAAGGAAGCATTCCCCAGGGACCTCCTGCATCTCCCCTCCCTGTCTGCAGCTTGAAAGGGAATTGGCATTGACTTTAATGAAGACACAGTGCTTTGACATGTCTGTTAAGAGTTCATTGTTTTGCACTATCATTTGTTGTTTCAAATCAAGCCAGACCAGTCTGCAACCTAAAAGCTCCTGTAAAAAACCTTACCTTCCACTAATATATGAAAATTTAAATATATGAAAATTCTGGACACTTCTGTACTTAAATGAAGACATGGTTACTACGTCCCTGCAAATGTAGAGCAACCAGCCACGAGGCAAGGCTGATATAAATTGGGATGGCTTATAGGCAATGATTCAAATTCAAGTAGAATATGGGATATTTCATAACCTTAGCCTAAACATTGGATATTTTGTATAAATACAAAACTAGTTATCAAGATCACAAATACAAAAATGGAAAAATCTGGGTTTTAGCAGACGCAGCTCAGAAGGGCCAATTGCAGAGAAAATCCTTACTGTGTTTACATTTTATTTGAAAATACTCCAATTATCAGGATGCTGCAACTGTGAACAGTTTGCTTTAACAACAGATACCAGGATCATCTCACAACGATTTACCTAGCCCAGTCTCAACCAGCATCAATAGCAGTAATTCCAGGGACTGCAGAATACATTAAATAACAAGATATTACTGCTGGACTTTTCAGCAAATCTAGAAGCAAAATAACTAGCAGTCCCAGTATCTAATCTACATGCATGCATAGTTCATCTGAACTCAATGTAAATATTTACCTGAACAGAACATGTAGCACTTCAAATCAATCAGAGAAAAAAAGTAAATTTAAACATAGGCTACAATAATGCTTTCTGAAAAATATTTAAAGACGTATTTTTCATAACAATTAGGTATAATTTCAATGGATACTTCAAAGCATATGGCCAAAATTGATTCGTTCATTACTTCTATTTTTCCTATTTTATTCAAATAAAGTACAGCAGTGTTGCACTGAAGTTTTCTCCTGACTGCACAGTGGATGGCATTCTGCTTTTCAATAGCAGAATGAAGTAGCAGCACGAATTGGTTTGAAATATGATTAAATAGCATCATTACTTGTGTATGAAATCTAAAAATCACTGCACTATGACCTTAATTTTAATTGGCTTTTTCTTGAAACCAGCAGCTAAACCTCACCACTGATAGAAAACCATTCAATTATTTCCAGTCAGTTGCTAACTCCTCAGTGAGCAATGTGTTAGCTAGTAATGCAGTCACTTATTTTTCCTCACACTGTGGGGAAAAAGATATGTATAGATACATCTAGAGAATCATCTGCTGTTAAATTCATTTGACCTAAAGGAAGCTCACTTTGTTCCCCAGAAGTTAAAAAGCAGATTTCAAAAGGAAATCACAAACATGTTTTTCTGTATAAGCCTCCATTCAGCACCCATAAGTCTGCTCCAGGTACCAATGCCTTCTTTAGTTCCTGACAGTGTCATTACTACAGTCTTGTTTGGTCAAATTACTGTATTAGCTTTGCTTGTATAAACACAGAGACTCGAAACAGTATTCCACCTAATATTTCTACATTTTGTAGGTATTTTATAATGGAGAGTCTTCTTTCCTATTTTGACAGCAAGCTCTTTGTTATATAATGATGAATATTAGCATTTTGCTACAAATATTCATGTTTTATTCTGATAATTTTATCATCTTATCTTCAATTCTAACCTTTACATCAAATAAGCAGATCCCATACAAATCAGATTTGTAGTTATGTACGACTGATGTGATTAAAACTCTCAAGAGAACACGTAAAATAAAAAGTCTTCAAGCTTTTCCTGCCTAACTTATTGTTAGCCAAAGACAGTACTCATCATTTCATTACTGGAAATGGAAAAGTGACAGGACATTTAACATCTGGGCACTTAATTTCACAGGCCCTGTTTTTTCAGCAATGTTTAGAGTCATTTTAAAAAAAAAAAAAAGACAACAGTAAAATGAGATGAAAAAATTTGCAAGAGAAAATCTGAATCTTTTTTTTTCCCCTGTGCTCAGACTAAATAGCCGCAGGAACAGGGTCCCTTTTCTTGTTTTAACCTTCCATGGATTGGTCACATGGCCATACAGGATGCAATGTTCACCCAAAAAAGCTCAGTACAGTGATTATCAGTACATGTCTCCACCATTCTGCCCAGACACATACACCCCCCCTTCCCCTTATCTTTCCAGTCCTGAATAGGCAGTCTGGTGGTATGGTATGCTCTGCACTGGCACAGAAGACAGTTGCATCAAATCAGTATTCAGCAATTCAAAACATTCAACCAGTTGCAGTGTCTCTCCCGGGCAATTTAGCAAGGTTATACTCTGTTAATAACTTATCTTCAGAAATAATGACATTTGTATTATAAAATTGAGAAAGAGAGGGCACTTTACAGATAAGTGCCATTTATTCAAAATGCTTCCATGTTAGTAATCATTTTATGGGTGCCCTTTAGATACAGGCACATCTCCATGTTTCAGCAATTATTCATCATTTACACATTCATAATTTGGGAGAGTTTTGAACTCAAAATGAATAAGAAGCCTACACACTGCCTCAAATGGCCGAACAAGCCTTGATAACACTTCATAGCTAAGAGACTCTAAATAAATTAAATAATCAGTAGGGAAGCATGAACGTTTCCTAGTCTGTCTGTGAAGACAGTGAAAAGTAGCAATAGTCTCCCAAATCTAGGATATAAGACAGAAATCTGTCTCACAGTCACAAAATCTCCTGTTACCATAGTGATGGGGACTGAGCAAATGACTAAAAATACCTGGTCTTATTCACACTGTCTTAGGAATGTGACCTAAATGACATGTAATACATGATTTTCCATGAGAAATTAATTGCATTTACTAGGAGCCAACACTGAGAAGCAGATTATGTGCAAGTATGATGTGTGGTCAGACACTCAAAGAGCCCACCTTCTCAAAGATACAGCTTGAACAGAGAGCTGGCTGGAAGAAAGCATACAAAAAATTATGATAAAAAGAAACCACATGTAGGTTATTAACAAATCAAAAGCATCAATTAAATATGGGTTTCTCTCACTAAATAAAGTTGTACTTTAAAAGGCTTCTTTGGAATTGCTGATACATAAAATTAACCATAACCTCCAGAGAAAATCACTGTCCGCAAGAATCTCCCAGTTGTGATGACTGTCAAACTCAGGAAGACACAGAAGTAGTATAAACTCATGTTTAGACCAGCTTTGGTTCACAGCACCTACATGTCAGTACAAACCAGAAGTGTGCTCCAAAAGTGTGCTCCAGGAGAAATTGCAAGTGGCATCTCCCACTTCAACTTGTGAGGTGCCCAGAGAGGCTGCCTCCATAATTCTCACCCAGGAGCTGCTGCTGCTGCTGCTCTGCACTAAGAGCGGAGCATTGCAGGCTCCTCCACTGACAGCCCTGGGAAAAAGAAAAGCCAGAAGGAAGATGAGACTCTAGATTTATTTGAAGGGCTTAACCAGTTACAGTTTTCTTTCTATTTTTAAAGGGTAGTGATCTCCCTCCTATTTACAGTACAGGTTATCTTGATTCGTGCCTTGTGACATCTTATTTGTCAACAAGTTTGTTGGGCTGAGTTGTTTAAGGATGTTGGAAGACAAGCACGACTGACTTTACAAAGGGGGAGACATCTGCAAGTGCAGACCTGCCACAAAATTGCTCTACACCCTCTTAAGTGTATTCCAAGATAGTATGGGATTATATTCCAGCATTGTTAGGCACAGCGGAAGTCTAGAAAATGTACTTTATTTCAAGTATAATGATAAAATGCTCCCTTTAAAAAAAGATCATCAAGATCAGGTAGCGTTTATCCTGACTATGCTTTTAGGAATAGTAGCTTCTTTACCCATGCAAGGAAAAAAACAAACAAACCAAAACCCCAAAGCCTGCAGCATCTGTAGTTGAAATTTTGTACCATTGCAAAGCATTTATAAGAAACCACTTACCTGGACAGACCAGCTGGAAGGCACACTGTATTCCACTAGCAGGTATTGAACATCCACAGTCTCTCAAAAATTCAGGGACATAATTTCTGTCCATCTTTTTGTCAAACTCTCTCTTGGAAAACATTGTTTTATAAACTGAAGAAGAGAAGCTTCTGTCATATATATATTTACAGTAAGTTATTAGGCACTGACTTTTTTTTGAAATATTTTCTTCAGAATCTTTTCTTCTTTTTTAGAGATATTTTCTTCAGAATCAACTTAATATGCTCGATAAACTTTGCATGAAAACTTAGGCCTATGCAGAGGTCATATGATGGGGTAGTTTGCTGCTGACTTACTCTTGCAGTAAAGTGAAACTCACACATCATCCCTATCGAATGCAAAAGGGAACAGTTAGGCTGAAAAACATCTCTTGCCCATATTAGAATTTCTCAACATGGAAAGGTGATGGACTTTGCAGAACTAGGCTGGTAGAAAGAGGTCGAGGTAAGTAGATAATTATAGTGGTTAATACTCTTTTTTACTTGGCAGATAAGCTCAACCTATGTAAAGCAGTATATGAAACTGCTCCCCCTAGGGTAAAAGGCAAGGGGAAAACTTAAGAGTGCAAGACATTGTCCCCAGCATTATTGTACTGGAATGCCCATAGATGCCTTGCCGCAGCTACTTAAAAAAAGAACAAGGAGGACTTACACCAGTAGGCTAACAGTCAATTATTTTCTTGATAAATTTAATATATTAAATAAAATGGGTTCAGTCAAATAAACTAACTCAGAGATAGGTGTTTTGTGATTTATTTTGTACTGCTCAGGGAAGGAAAAGTACAGATTAAAAATAAAAAACTTCACAGTTTCTATACTTTCATGTTCACAGAACATTTCAGCTGACTTACCTAGCTCACAGATTTTTGCAGAATTGGTGCAATTCTGCAAATCTTCCTCCCTGAGAGACAGAGGATACTAGTCTAGCTGATTTACTACTAATTAACAAAACCACCAGTTTTCCTGTAAGGGTTAACAGCAATAGATCACATTACACTCTATGTTATGCATGAGCATCTATAACATGTCTTTCTGTCTTCATCAAAGCAGAGCAAATTAATGTCAATTTCACATTTCAGAAAAGCAGCATCTGCCTTTTAAGGCGAGTTTGCACTCTAATCTTTGAAGGCCCTAAAGACAAAACAACAAAAAAAGACAATACATTGGGCTGCAACATCTTATTACATCTACAAACAAAGAAGTTTTGAAGGTATAAATTTAAGACTTCCTATTAAAGCATCAGTGACTCAACCATCAACCAGCATTTCATTACAATATGAAGAGTAGTACAAACTTTTCAGTCAGCCAGCATTAGGAAGTATGTTATGAGTTATGCAGTCTAGGAGGATAACTTTTTAGGAAGATATGGATTATGTTTTAGGAATTACTTTTATTGATTTTTTTTCTAACATATGGGGAAAATCAAATTTTTTATATATATACATTTCATATATTTTTTTCCTATGTGATGTTATGAATATAAGACCTGATTATAGAATTTAGAATTCAAAACTGAGACTATACCGTGAATCTTCAGATTACATGATTTGCATCAGTAAGATACTTGGAGGGAACTCAAAGTCTATCCACTGAATATTTTCAAATTAAGTATTACAGTCTTCCTACTTTATACTGAAGTATAAAGCTTTATGAATGCAGAAGTAAAGGACTGAATGGAAATGGGAATCAAGATATAAACAATTAATACATATCAAGCTCAAACGGCATAAGAATCAATTAGAACCTAATTCCAGTATTTAATCAGTGGTACATTTTTTTTCTCTGGAATGCTAATGCCTCTTTAAAGGAGAGAAGAAAAAAAAAAGCAGTACACTTCTAACCCTTAGGTATGCAAATGGTCACCTAAGCCCAACTTGCAGTATTGTGTTTTGATGCATGGTTGAAAACTCATACTAATTCTCTTTTTCTCAGGTTTTTCCCATCAGAAAAGCTATTTTCTAGTGTATGCACTCATCTAATCTTAAACATCCTCTGTGATGACATGGCCACCTCTTATCTGGAAGAGGAATTTGAAAGGCAATGGGTCAGACAAAAAGGAAGTTTAGATTAAATTTTGCAGTTTAAACTGCTTTTTATTTTCCTTAATATCTTCCTATAATCCTTGGGGTGATAAGGACTACACAAATAGAAACATTCAGAGGAATGCAGAAGGCAGTGAGCAGAGCATCTGGAGCTAAAGAACAGGCAGTTTTGGTATCAGTCAACTATTTCCTCTTCTTTCAACACTTCTCTGTTTATGTATCAGAAGCAGGCCTTGTGTCTGTGTCTTCTTGATTATGCCTTCAAGCTATTGTTATTTATGCTTCTCCTGACCATTGCTGTTTATTCTATTGTGTGTGTCCATGAATTTTCTACCATACAGCTGAACAACATCTATCGTGTCTACCACACTTGCTTGACTGTACAGTGAGCCATCAAACTGATGAGGAAACAGGGGAAACAATAGCAGGTATAAAAACTAGTTCCATTAATAAAATATATAATACATGGATCGCTCAAAAAAATCTGCAAAGGGATCTTCTTTAAAGAGGCTCTCTAAACATACAAGTTATTTATTTCATTATGGGAGATGTTTAAGTGCTATTAATTTTCCACACAATCCCTCAAAAATACAATAGGGCAATAATACTAGGAAAAAAATCTTGGCAAGAACAAATGAAAAGGATAAAGTGTTAAGAAAATTATGATAGTCAGTTTTGCACATTCTCACCTACTATCTCATTACAAATCCTCGTTCCTGACAGTTTGTGACACTGCCCATCATTTAACAGTTAACACAGTTACAGTTTAAGAACCGCAACACAATGACACAAATCACAAAGTGCAGCATACAAGAGAGAAAATAGTTAATGGTAATAGTTAATAATTAATCTCCTCATCAAATGACCAGGAGAATCTCTTTATCCAAGCTAAACCCTACAGTTCTGCAGTGCCAGAATGACATCTTAGAAATGCAGCTGTGCGTATGGAGACATGAAATCTTCCTTGCACCAAAAATCACTTTAAAATAATTGTGTTGCAGACATGGAATATTACTTAAGAATAGACAGACCACTGAAATTGAAATAAAAGATAATTCTATTTAAAAATGGGATGACTTACATTTCTTCTTGTCCATCCAATCCTCTAATTCAAAATAATGAAGTGGTGTAGAGAGATCCAAAACACCAGCTCAACATTTAATGTGGGCTATCATTTTACGGTAGTACCTTACCACTGCTTGTAGGGATGGTCCATGACTTGTAGACTGTAATTACAGATATGTTTTACTTTCACTGCTGTAAGAAATAAGTGAAGGGTGACTAAAGAAAAAGATGAGGAGGTGGAACTAAGAGGTGTGCAGCGTATAAGAAAATCTTAAAAGAAAGCAAGAACAAATTCCATTCCTGTAAACTTATATGGACAGATACGGAAAAACAATTACTCCATAGTGCTGATAAGGGATGATCCTTTCCAAAGGTGATTCAATAAACCTATTGGATAAAACTATTCTGGGATAAACACATTTTGTCCCAAGTTACACAAGTAGATCAGGAACTATGTGAAATACTATCTGCACATAATCAGAGTCTTGGGGGAAAGACAAGGTTCTGTATCTCAGCAGAGGAAAAGTGGAACAGTGAAACTTGGCAAGGTGAGAAACTGTGTTCAACATTCATTTTTTTGATTAAAAGTATGTTGTGGGAGGAAAAATACATATTTGTTTTCTACAGCCCAGGAGGAGATATCAAGAAATGCTGTCTCACCTCATCATTAATTATATCAGCAGCAAAACCTCCCTCTCCTTCAGTATATAAAGCGAAGGAATATTTTTAAAGGTTGATGATTACCATATAATATGACCTGATTTTTATTACCCTATTTTAGGATTCTGGAAAACTAATAAAATAGATTGTTTAATGGATGACTTAGTTCCTACTTGACCCACTTATTTGAATTAGGTACAAGTTTTCTTATGGTATACTTCTTAGAAAGGAGGCTTAGACATCACCAGAAAAATGCTATCTTAACTGAAGTTATGCAGCCTCCCTTAGCATTCAACCTGCAATGTGCATAAGGTCTTTTAACTTGGTATAAACTCTGAGATGGAAGGCAAAAGTGCATATTATGGCATTCTAGTATGTCATTTCTCAGGAACTGGCATTTAATTTAGCAATGCTAGATGACAAACATGAAAAACAGTCATTATACTATAGAATCCATGATTTTTTTTTTTTTTTCAGTAATTGAAACTTAAAACAGAGTGGGAGAAGAAGAGTGCAATAAAGTCTGTCAGTTACAGCCTGTTTCTCTACCTGAAAAACTGCAAGCTCCAGAATTAACGGTACAATATGCATGTACACCAAGACTCTCTGAAGGCAGAGGAATCAAATGTCACACAGGCCATTCTCTTCTAAAAACTAATAGAGAGCCTTCCTGAGATCAAGCGATGGAAGTGGGTCCCAGCAGAACACTTGCTATCGCTGAATTCTCCCTAACCTTGAAGGTGCAGAACAGCCATGACACAGACTAGCTGAGCATGGGGTTTTTTTCATAGCAAATAGTAATAATCAAGAATTCTTACACTACTAGAATATAAGTGGTACGTGAATTAAATGATCAAGACATTACCTTAATCTTTACTCTCTTTAATGCCTTGTTTTCAATCCACCCTCTCACATATCTTTGAATGCAAATGACTGCTTTAAGTACTTCTCTACTGCTAGGATGCTTTCTACTATCAGGAGAAGCTTCAAAGATGTCCAGGCGAGTTACATTTTTCTTCACCTTCTTCTGAGTTTGAAGGTCATGGCGTTTGTCACTAGAAATTGAAGTACAGAAGATTTGTTTTTCAGCTTGGTGGACAAATGCTTGAATCAAAATTCTAGAAGACAATTGTAATGTGCACCTAAAATAATTACAGAATCACATAGAATCCTTTTATTTACATGAATAGCTTGAAAAGATTGAAAAGGAACTGTTGGTCATTTACCATCTACAATTACAGAATTAGCATCCAAATCTGCTTGCCAACCGTTCTGCTGCAGCTGCATAGATCTGCACAATGCCCATGGCTTTGTAAACTATAAGGATTAAGTTATTATTTTAAACATTGTTAACATTTTGAATTCCTATTCAACTGTACAGTTTTTTACAAAATGGAGAACACAAAGAGTCATATTTTGTGTGAAAATACACTATTTAAAAAAAAAAAAATTTGAGTAAGACCAAAAAAATAACTTACCTACCAGCTCTTACAATTGAACTGATAACATGAACTACAGCAGATAGACACACTGAAACCTTTAAATGTCTCTTCCATCCAAATGCTAACTTCTATGGATTTTATTAATGTGTATTCATTAAAGTTGCCAGAAAATTTCCCCCCCAAAAAAAAGATTTTACAAGAACATAGAAAAGTATTGAAACCTATCCTTTTCATAAGAATACACCAGGAAAGTCTGTACTGGAGATTTTCCTGTCAAAACAAGATAGCAGAAACACCAGAAAAGCCAAGATATGCAATAACCTGAATTGTACATGTATTTTCTACAGTAAAATTACTAAAAGTAATTTTAAAACCCTGAAAGCTCTCAACTTTGTCTTGATACAGAATGAGTAGAAAGGAACTCTCCAAAGTTTCATCTCTACAGTCCTCCTGTGTGATTATTTGACCATGTCCCAACTGAGGAAATGATCAAAATATATATGATAAATAACCAAAATGCCAGTGTAACTGGCAGAAAAGTAAACCAAAACATAGCTGAGGATTTTTCATCGACCACATTTAGCATTTAGACCGTTCTTTTTTTCTGAAGGTACAATTGTGAATAGAAATAGTCATTTTATAGTTAAGGTCATAAGTAGCTGTGTGCTTTAAAGTCAGTTGTAATTTTACTTACCACATCCAGATTGTGCCAAGACTAAACCAATCTGCTTGAAATATCATTGAATTGAGAGGAAAATGTTTTTTGATGCCTGGTCTTAATTAAGCAAGGTGCTAGTCAGATAAAATGCTTGAGAAATTGAGATACGAGTATTTCTCAAAATCTTGTCTTTTGCTGGTTTTTTTGTTTGTTTTTGTTCTTGAGGTTATAATATATTGGGTTTTTTAAAAACCAAATAACTTAGATGATGAATTTCAAACTGTTTTTTTTTTCTGTTATTCTGTAGCACTTTCTCCCTCTAGCCAAGAGCCTGCAGGATTTCTCATCAGACCATCTTCTTATAATTAAAAATATCATTTGCACTTATTCATCATTCCGCTCTATGCCACAAAGACAAATCTGTTCCATCAATCTTGATCTCTCTACTGGATAAAAAATGTTCCAGGTATTTCGTATAACCTCACAGTATGGGACCACAGTTTCACCACTCACTTATAATCTGGTACACCCTCTAACCTTTCCCACTGAACAAAGAATTGAACCCTCTATCAGCTTAATTCAGCTCCATACTAGCAGAGGCTGTGCATTTATTATTTTCCCCAGTGATTCTATCAGAGAACAGTAGCATTTTAATTTGCTTGTAGGGTTTCAAATAAATTGCAGTTTCATAGGTCGCAGAGGGAATGAGTGGACTCATCACCACAACTGTTTCTAGACAGGTCTAGCCAGTTTGCAGGTGATGCCTATCTATTCTGAGACATGAGAATGTGCCAAGTATGAGGATATCCAAGGGCTACATCTCTGGACTGATCAAATCCACTGTCTTCGAAGACCAAGGAACAACATTATGTCAGATGGACAGGACAGGAAATACCTGACCTATTAGATACATGGTTATATAGAATATACACAGTATTTCTATAGATTTTTTTTTCCAAATGTTGAGAAAAATTTTATCAGAGGCAATTATCTAGGTTGGGAGGGCAGGTCCCATTGTGCTATCTTACAGGAAGAAAAGTTTGAAATGTTTTCTTAACATTGTTTTCAGATTTATTTCAGATTCTAGATATAGTTTGACTTTTCAAGCAAGATCCTCAAATCACTATGAAAGTTGAGGCAGAGGTAGGTTATTTGTGGAAGGCAGGGCACATGGATGGAAGGAGGGAAAGCCCTCCTAAAGTCAACAAATTTTATTTTTTTTAAATGAAAATGTATTTCAGAACAATTCTGATTTTGTAACCATTACATTCTTTTTTAGATCCATGATAATAAAAATGATATGAAAGATACGGACAAGTGGCTGTTTGAAAGATCAAGTGTACAATCAAATCCTCACTTAGGTACAGCAGCTGTCTGCACTACAGATGTCTTTGTAAAATCAAATTCATGCTGCAGATCTGATGGCAATGCATTAAATGGCTCTTCCTACTGAATTATACATGTAGCAATTTTTTTTATAACCTCACAATTTAATTTCATGCAATTTACATATTCTGATTAATAGTGCTGTGTAAAGATATATTTAATATGCTCTGGCACTGCTGTATAAATAATGTCTTATATCAGTATTTTGTGCTGTTCTTAAAAATTAATTTATTTTAAGGTTGTGTTCAAGTTACACTGTTCTTTCTCTTACATGCCACAAAAAATGCATACTAAACTACCTCTTGCTTAATGTGATTTCTCTCAGTTACATTATCTCTAATGATAACTTTTACAGGAAAACTTGTTGTTTTAATAGAAGAAAATAGCTAAACAGAAAAAAAAGTGGGTTTTATTTAATACGTGTTTAGAACATACTAGAGCAGAACAAATACCAAGCATGATGTTTCAAAAGGAATTTCTATCAAACCAACAGTTTATCTGCATTAATATATATTCCATCACTTACAAATTTCGGTTCAGATAATGCTACTAATTAGTTTTGGCTGATATTGGAGTATTTTGTATGCCCCATTTATAAAAGCTGTTCGCCCATCTGTTAATAGGTTGGAAGTGATTAAAGGACACTTATTTTGGCTGTTCCAAAGGCCAAATCATTTTAAAGCTGCAAATATGTGACAAAATCAGCTAAAGGTTTGCCAAGTTCAGGACCTGATTTTCCTAAAGAGTTGTGGTGTCTGCTTCCTTTCCCTCCTGCCTAAAGTATCTATGAGTTTTCAGTATATAAAAGCAAAAAATCAGCCTACTATGATAGGCACACCTACTATCTATCTGTTTAAACAGAGGTTTTAATAAACTTTGAATGTTTTCCAGATCTCTAGCTAAAAAGCATTTCTGCTGTTTGTAATATTAACTTTGAAGCATTGCTTCTGAGATCTTAACTAAAATGTGCCTTACAAGAGTACCCAGTATCACTGTATTTTAATACCTGTGCCTTCTCTTCCTGTCTATCATTTCACCAGTGTGCATAAAAGAATAGGAAAATTACAAATAAGTCAATATGGGAAATATGGGAAAAAGAAGACAAAAAAGAGGGTAAAGAATTTGAATGAAAAGGACAGTCATGGACAGTGAACTGGGAATCAACAGCAAACCAAACACTCTAATGGCAAGAGATTTATGTGTGCCATTATTGAGCGATACAGATTTCAGTTCCATCTGCGGAAGAGTATTTCAGTCATATGTTTAACTTAAATGAAGACAAGAATTAGCCTTGTACAGAGAGCTGGAATAACCCCCGTATACCATTTACATCCTATGGCCTACCTGAATGAGTAAATCTCACGTATTAAATTATACCCTGCTTTTTCTCCATATACTTAACTTGATGCTTTACAGTACCAGGACAGAACCCAAGGTGACCCTTACTCCAGATGAAAAGTAGCAATGGAGTTGTGAAAAGAGTATTCAAACAGATATTCTAACCCTGGTTTGTCTGCAAACCCCTGAATATTTTTTTTTCCTTGACTGGATTTGAACTGTAACACCAAAGGGAAAACACCAATAACTAACCCTAGACTTATTTGCTTCATCTGCAAATTTAAATTTATAGAGGAGCAACATAAAGTGCTGCCGACATACATTAAAGACATATCACCTGCTTTGTACCACTTTAATGGAAAATCTGTCAAGCACTTTCTTTAATGATTATGTCTTTAAAATTCAACAAATGAAAGGATTATCACTGAAATCATATTAATCTGCAAAGGATTAACAGCCTACTGTTGAAAGACTTCATGAACTGCAAAGGGAGAGGATCTGAAAGAAAAAATGCAAAGAGCTTTTCACATAAATAGTGCAGAAAGATTATAGAGGTTGAAGCAGCAAAAGTGAAAATGGACTGAAACAAAAAATGGTGATGTGAATCAAACACTTCAGCATTGAAAATAAAATAAATTCATAGAAAACATGCTATAACCTGTAACATCCTTACCACCTGTATACAGTTTACTCATTTTCCTTGTAAGTTTCTGTGACCAGTTGCGCTCTCATTATCATTCGTAATTTTAAACAGATTTAGATAAATTATCTGAACCGTCTTGTTTAGAGAATGAAACAGAATTTTACTGAACATTCTGAACTTAATGAAACACTGAGAATGAAGTATTGATTTCCTACTGATACAGTCTTCTTTAAGGGATAGAAAGACACACCACCACCCCAGTTTATAAAATACTTTATCTTCAACAGTACACAGTTTAGCTTTTAGAATTTCAAGAAAAAAATAGATTGTTTTATTTCTCTCTTATATTTTCCCTGTCTGTAGAACATTAATGAAACCATGGCCAGGCATTTCTTGTTATTTAATGGCCAACAGAGTTCATTTCATCAAACGTCATTTAGTATTTATCCATATTCATGAAGACACTTAAGGATGTGTTTGATTTTAGCTTTAGTAGGATTTAAGGATATGCTTAAAGTTAGGCATATACTTAAAATGCTATGCTGAATTTGGATGGAGGTAATTGCATGCTTACCTGAGCTAAAGTTAAAATTAAGCATATGCTTAAGTGTTTTGCTGAATACAGATGGAGTGCTGAACTGGAGCCCAGTGATTACTCATAAGTGTCAGTATGTTCTCAATCCAGAAATTATCACTTTACAAATAAAATCTGAAGATATGCATATACATAATCAATGTATAGCTGAGTAGAATTTTGATGACCAGCTAATTACAATTCATGCAGACATAAATTAAGAAGATGATGAAACACTGGTTAAACTCAAAGATACATCCCAAATTATTCACTCAGGATGTACACAGAAGACAAAATACGACAGTGAAACAACATGGAGGAATAAAGGCAAGCCATAAGGACAAGCACAACAACAGCTTTCAATTCCAGTTGAAGACAGTTTTCAACTTCAGTGGACCCAGTTTAGTTGGTCTCAGGGCCTGATACTAAAATTTGCCTAGTTTCCTGAGGCTGCAATGATGTTAATGGGAGATCAAACAAACAGATCTCATTCATCACACAGAAGAACCTAGAGTCACCATTTGGAGGTTTTGCAACTTAATGACATTGAGAATCTATGGATTCTACTTGGAAATAGTGTAAATGTATGACTGAGACCTATTCATGCTTTCTAATGCCTTTGTCAGTTTTCAATACTAATTTCCAAAAGAAAAACTTTGAAAAATAAGTTTGAGAATAAGTAAATCAGTTTCATCTGCTGACATTTTTACAGAATATGAATAGGAAAAAAGCACCTCATATTCCTCCTTTCTGACTTAGCACTTGATGTAATGGTCTTCTTTTTGTCGGCTTGGAAGTCTACCATAATCTGGAAAGACAGAAGAAAGACCTAGTCAATTAGATAGGTAAAATCTAGGACAGCTTATAACTGCCATATATTTCAAGAACTGTACATATACTTCAAAAGGTTTTAAATTTAGATAGGACTTACTGCTTTACTGAGCAAAACTAAAAAGTTCAAAGAAATAAACCCAACCTAATCAGTAACAGAAAATGTTAGGAAGGAACCTTGCAATACTTTGCTTTAAGTTCAGATGTACAGGTTCAAAAAGGGTAAATACTGCTTTCTTCTTTCCATCTCCTCAATGACTACTCCCTGTCCTGCTACCTTATAATTCTAACAGTGTTTTCATTTAATGAATTATGAAAACACAAAACCCATAAACATTTGCTATCACTTGGATAGATCAGGTTGTTTGGCTTTTGTTGTGATGCATTTCTGATCTGGCTACCTCTTAGAAAGGATACCATCATCTGTAAAAGACTCAGAGAAAAGAAAAAAAAAAACAAAAACAACTTAATATATAACTGAAGCATGTAACTATAGCCTCCTCAGATGTCCTTGCCATTTGAATTCCTGTGTTCCTGAAACACAGCGATAAACAAAGCATGTTAAAGAACGGATATCTAACATCACACCAAAATACCACCCATCCCAATATGCTCTTCCTAACAATGGCCAACAAAGGAGTATAGGCAGGCATAAGAAACATGGCACTGTCAAGGGTGATTCATCTCCATTATAGACTTCTGATTATCAGCAGTTTAGTGACTGAGCTAGAGGCAGTATCTATACCCTTATGTTTAATAGCCACTGATTAACCAATCAGACATCAATTGTCTAATCCCTTTTTGATCCCTTTTCTATGTTCAAACTTTGAAACACCTGTGGCTGCCAGATCCACAATTCAGTTATACATTATATGAAAAAGATTTTTGTATTTTTGTTCTAAATTTGCTACCTGATGGTAGCATCAGGCCCCTCTAGTTCTTGAGCTAGAAAAACAATATATATTATTATTTATTAGCCTTCCCCTAATTTCAAGATTTTTATTCCTGATCTGTTACCTAAATTTTATGATACCGAATCAATGGATGGTAAAATGGTATATGATATCCATTATTAGTAAACACAGCACAAAACATTTTCCCATCTGATGATTCCCAGCTTATTTAGTCTGTTTTATGACAGAAACTATTCCACACCTCTAGCAATCCCATACACTACCTTCTAGATTCCTTTTCTTTTTAGGACAATATGACTGGCATGCGGTATTTAAGACAGGGGTGTACTATGGATGCAGTAAGAACTCTATCCCAATCAGCAGCCAGCTACACAGGTACTTTGATACTCTTAGTAAATTCCAATTAGCACTACAGCTGGTCTCAGGAGTCTTCCTATCAGTTAAGGACCTGATGCATTCAATCAGCTGAAGGAAAGACTGCATGCCTGACAGGTGATTTGCTCCTATCCACCTCATTAAAAAGTGAGTCCTATTGGTTGCATGTTTCCACATATTTTTGGCTACCTCATGTTTCAGATCCTGCTCCCTAGTCTCATTTACTCAAACCAGAGACTCTTATTCAACTGTACACTAGCCTTGCCTATTATCTACCACCTTAGACCCTACCATGCTCTATGGACTTCCTGATACTTCAGCCCAGCTCCTAGCCATGCTGTTCTCCCAACATTTCCACTGATTCTTCTTCTGACCTGATGTGCTTGGCTTCTGTCACTAACTCCTGACTGTAGCCTCTCTCCACACTGCTACCTGCCTCAAGGTACACAGACATGGTGATATTTTCTGTTCAGCCCTAAGTTCCTTTCCATACCCAACCTCCTACTGTGTTTTGTATTCCCTTTGGTTAGCAATTTCAGACAACCAACCACAATGATTCCAGGTTCCTGCCTGTGTGAAAATGCCAAATTTAGAGCTCATTGAGGTGTAGGTGTATAGAGTGATTTCCTCCACCAAACGTTTTCATTACTTTTTCAATTACCAAAATGTTTTGATGAACAAATAATAAAAACATGATTTTGTTTGAAAAATCAGATGTGGCACATGCTAGATTAATGTCGGCAACACATTTAGTACAACTAAACCACTCTTTCAAGCATTTTATTTAGCAAGCCTACCCACAAAACCTGAATGCTAGACACTGATTATCATTTTTTAATAAAAGAATGCAGGTTTTAAAGGTTGCAAGTCAGTGCGCTGACTTGTATTGCAGATTTCAAGCAGTGAGGTATGAGTTACCCAACTGTTAGAGAAAAACATTCTTCTTAGGAGGCTGCTACTGCACTTCAAGCAATTGCTATTGCAAATAGAAGACCTGGCTTTGCACATCCTTGCATATTTTAGGATCATGAGCCACCAGTGCAATTAACTGTTATCTGGTGGGAGAGCTAAAATGCATGCACATGCTCAGGAATAGTCTTATTTAGTACCTCATTTTATAGGTGCATAGTTCTTTGGTCATTTATTTATTAAGTTCTGTGTCACCACTGAGTAGTCTTGTCTAGTTTGGTTGGCTTTTATACTAGCTTGCTATATTTTGGTCTTCGCTTCTGGTTTTGATCTAGGCATTTGAGTCCTGAAGTTGCTCCTCCCAGAACTAGAGTGGCTAAAGCCATCATCTTATCAACCCCATTCATCCATTTGGAAACGCTGTCAGCCATGTAAGGCATATACTGAAAGGCAACCTACATTTTAGTTCATGAGGTCTAAAGCCAAGCCAATGCCTAATAAAGTCACCATCTATGATTTAATATGAAGATTAAATTACACTTCTTGTGCAATTGAGATGTGACTAGTTATTTTAATGCAGTCTGGATGTTAACACCAGCTGTCTGAGAGAAAACATGAGAAAAGAGTGGACATAGAGGTGTAATAAGCATACTATCTGCATAAGACCTCAAGAGTCATTCTCCAAAAATGAATTTCTGGGCAAAGATCCAACACTACAGTAAGTGACTTTGCACACGTCTGGGTGTAAATGTATGAGTTCAGAGAAGATAGATACTTGATAACTTTCTAAGTTACTTCAAATGTATCTTAGTAATTCACACGAGATTTCCCAAATGTATCAAGACATTGTCCAAGGGACTTTTAGGTCAGCCAGCTGTGCTTATCAGTATGTGATTCTGATTATGAGCTGACAATAGAAACTATAATCCTACTACGCATATGATCAGCATGTGACAGGACCAGATCTCTGAATATTTCTGATATTCATGAATCAAGTTTCAAACACTTACAAGTATTGTTCATTTCAAAAATGAACATTTTGAGAAGATAAACCTTTGATTAGCAGACTGCTACCCATAAGGCTTAATACAGCTGAGTGAAAACTATTTTTCACCTTACTTTCTTAAGTACTAAGTATTCTTTCTTAAAGTAAAGACCTTTTCCACCTTACTTTCTTAAAGTAAATTGACCACATAGCTTGAAGTATGTTCCCTTTTAACAATAAGGAAAATCATATCATCAAACCCTGAAAAGTGGGAGGTGAGAAATACACACAAAGGTTCTTTACAATTTGCACTCGCCAGGCTATTTGATACACTGCTATAACAAAGGAGTCAAATGGCTTTATCTTCTCAGAATCTTCCACATAAAACAGTGCAGTGAAGCATGTGTTTGACTCGGAATGAGCTGTTCCCACTTCACACTATGATGAGCCACTTGCCAATTGAGTTCAATCTCCTGCCTCCCACTTGCAAAAGGAATGTAATTGGCAAATTGGCACTTGCAAAAGGAATGTAATTGTAATTTAAAAAAAAAAAAGAAAAAAAAAAAAAAAGAAAAAACAAAACCCCCCAAACTATCTCATCTGAAGACCTCACATAATATTTTTATTCCACAGCCTTCTATTTGTGCTGGTCCACCATCTCAGTGTGTAGCTACCCTTCGAACAGCCATTCCTCCCTCTAGATTTCCAGTTTTTACCTAGGGCCGTCCAAAAGTTCACAATTCTTTTCCTTTACTTCCCAAAATACCATTCAAGTCTCCAGTATGTGGTCCAATAGGACCACATGTGCTTTCATGTGAGGCTACCTCCCCGCTTTGAATTCAAAGTTTTATTCTGCCTGAGACAAGGGTGGCCTGCAATAAAGACCTTGCTTCCACTTCACAAGCCACCTGTTATCTTCTTCGCCAACCTGCCAACTCCTCTATTGCTTCCCAGTCCTGCTGCTCCCCAGCCCACTGTGCCATCTGCACAGCAGGAATTCAGAGATAAACTTACAAAGTGTTAGAAGTCTCAGCTTTGTCTCAGAGCCGGTGCTGCTTTGTGAGCAGAATAATTATTCTGGAAGAAAAGCAACTTTTATTTAAGAATAATGTCTGCATGGAAAGCTACTCCAGAATCAGGGATAGCAAACTAATTTATTCCATTCTAGCTCTGCTAGTCTGCTGCTTCTTTTGTACAGAACCCAAGATCTATTTGTGAATACCTTAAATTTTCTTACTAGGACAGGATATATATGGATGTAATAATTACATTAATCTACAAAAAGAATGAAAAATTACTCAAAATATCATTTAAAAATTTCCAGCAACTTCTGAAAGTAACATTTCCAGCATTTCTGAAATTGGAGAGAAGCTGAAATGCAGGACTCTGATGACTCAAAAGACAATTTAGATTTCTGTCCCAAAGTTTAAAAAAAAAAAAAAAAGAAAAGAACTTTTGCAGTAACACCACAGATCACTGCAGCCCAGAAGAAATTGGACTAAGAGTGTCATATGAAAGACTGGACGAGGTGACTAGATTGCAACCAGAGAAAAAATTCAGCTCATCTATTATAGTTAGTGGTACCATGCCACAGAAACTCAAGACCTTAGTCTTGGTCCCAGTGCCCCATAATGCTGGACATTGCTTAAATACAATAAGTATAGAACAATTACTACCTCAAATAATTCACAATTGCAGTAAAAAATCAAGAGGCAACAGAGGAATACAGACAGATGAAGTAACACAAGGAAACAATGAAGTGATTTTGATCAGCATGACACAGAGTTGTCACAGTACATCAGTAGCTTAATGGTTGTTACTTTAGAACAGACAGTGCGGTAAAGGTTAATCTTAAGAATAAATATAAAGTGCATTAAAGAGGTCGTTTTGGACCATCTACAAAGAGTTTCTGCCAAGCTTACAAGGTAGCACAGGAAAAACACCTACAGTTGCATGCTGGAACATTGAAACTGGCATCATTCATCAATGGGAAGAATAGAAGCTGATCATTCTATTGTGAATCAAAAATGATAGAGTGGAAAAGGATGTTTCATATTTTGTTCAATTCAGATTATTATGGTATTCTGTCTAAACTGGTGAATTTGAACCATGGAACCACTTTGCATAATAAACAGTAGAACTCTTTATCAGCCTTGAATCATAATGCAGAAATGGGTAATTCACAGCTAGCTTTGAAAGAGCTTTCGATTTAAATAACTGTCTCCTATTTTAGGTCAAGTGCAAAACCCTACTGAAGTGCAAATTGCAAGCAAACCAAGCTATCTCAGTTCTTAAAACACCACAGCTATATTCGATCTCCTCTCAAAGAAAATAAATCAATAATTCAAAATAATGGCATTCTGGTGATGTAACACCTTGTCTATAACCCATTCTTCCTCACGTGTCTTTTCGGGAAAGATTTCATTAAGCATATTTTAAAGTTTAATGAACAACTCTCACTTTTTTATTTCTGTTAATTTTTCAGAGAATACATGAAATCCATTCTGAAACAACAATACCCCTTGTGTGTAAATGTAAGCAAAGCTACAGGCACTTTCTGAGCACACTCACTGTTTTATCCAGATTCCTAAGCTACAGTGATCTCTGTTGCCTTTTCTCATTAAAGAAAATGCAATCAGACATGGAAGTACTCTGCAAGGTGATTTTCTTTCACATGAAACATTCAGTAACAAAGATGTCTTTGTGCATGACATGCTTTCTACTTCTTCTTCCCCACTTCTTGTCTGCATTTTAATCCAAGTTAGCTTTTCTTCTTGGTAGATTAGACATTGTAGCTGGTTTTAATCAAATAAAAATGCCATGAAGCAAGCACATAAGTTTACATGGTAACTTACCTACCAGGAACATGGATATTGCAAATAGAAAGCTGAATTGACGTTGAAAATAATTGAAAGGATGCACCCCAGATTCAGTTGTGAAAACAACGTAACTGCATTGGCAATACAGGCCTATCATCAAAGCCTCTTTCAAGAAGGTAGTTTAGCTATGTTTATCTATACAAATAGAGTACTGTCCTGTCTTTGGACAACGTGTTCATTAAGGCTCATTCATAACTTCACATGACATTTAAAGATTTTGAAGTTCAGTTTTGTTTTGTTGCAGAACAAAATCAAGAGATTCTACACAGTGGCTAAGGCGTTCACTTGTGATGCCGGAAACTCATATTGAATGAAATGCCCTGAATGAATCAGCAAAGTGATTTCAGCTTCACTTTTTCACAGCCTACCCAAAACCCCCTCTGCATGCTTGGTGTCATGAGAGGGTTAGAATTTCTGTTTTTCTCCTTTCCTCCCCACAGCAGATATTCTAGGCCTGAGAAATTCTTCTTGACAAAAATGCCCTTGAAACTCATTTCTGGGGGGAAAACATTTCAGCTGTAGAGCTTCAGGATTTGCCTAAAGTCAGGTTATATTTCTCAGTCATTTGCTCCTTGTAGAAGAAATGTTGGCTTATCCTTGCTGAAAAAAACACTTTTCAATAAGCACTACACAGTAAAGTCAACCCCTGTTCCTAAAGCAAGTGTTTGCAGTGTAGCAGGAGATACTCTGACTCCCTAAATTCCATAAACTCATCCTAGGACATAGTTTCTCAGCAACATCTGCTCATGACACTTAGTCCTTCCTTTTGCTCCTTCCATGGAAGTAGCATTCCATGCTTATCTCATCCTTAACACCAAGCAAACTTAATAATCAAGAAACTCTTTATTTAATGAAAGATAAGGTCAGGCATTTTGATGCAAGATTAGAAACAACACACTACAAATAAATATAAAATGCAATTTTAATTTAGACTTAATGATCAGGTGCCTCTCTAGGCAAGAAGTAACCTGTTTTATCTAGAGTCCCCTAGATACTTCCATGCTGTCAAAGCTGAAAATTTATTGCATTCAGCAATAATTCTTCTTCTGAACATTATTCTTGATCTAAAGCTGGACAAGGACACTAATTCCACCCCATCCCATCTGATTTTTATTTATCTTTTTTCTATTTTTTCCCATAATATTTTTTAAATGTGGGTGTAGTCTGTAGACTTTTCATTCTTCCTCGGGAATGCTTCCTGAGAAAGGTTTGCACATCATCAGCTAGCAAGGGTTACTTCACTGTCATTTCATACATCTACAGGATTCTTCAGTTAACACATTTATTGCAGCTTAAATGATCTTAACATAAATTCCTAAGACATTCCAATTGTTAGAATACTCTTAAGGCTGAATGTTACATTTTGCTTTTAGTCACTGTCAGTCTAAGCTTGTGGCAGAGACTAAATATGACATCTTTGGGCATGCCATTAATATTGACAACAGACAGGAATACAATAGTGTCATTGAACTATCTCTAGAGACATGCTGCCACTGTCCCTGTCCCAGTAATCTTGAATCATTTTAACTGATCAGTGCTGTTTAACAAAACTTTTAATGAAATATTACCAAAACAATCTTATCTTCGGTAAGTCTACTCCATACTGTAAACTAAATTTTAGACTCAGTGTCTTTACTGATGAATGTCATCCAAGAGATCTTTAGACAATCACACTTTCTAGTACAGTTTTCAAACCAGAAACAACAATATGAGTCACCAATTTGCAGATAATTTCTGAGAGGCCACTTGTAAAATACAAAGTTTAAGATGGAGAACAAGTAAATCTCAAAATACAACCGTGAGTTGTTCACTATGCATAGGTGCACAGTTATTTACACTTTCAAACCTTTTTTTTTCAAATACAATAAAAAATTAATTTCTTGGGTATGCAGTTTTTTACGTTAAACCAATTCTAACTCTGATTAATTCCTAGCTGTGGTTTCTCATTATCTGTAAGGTGGATAAGGAGCTGAGTAAAGGATAGCCAGTGCTGCATTGATCTAAACAAGAAACTATGGGCTAGCAGGAGATTACTGGTGGATTTCCCCGAAAATCTGTGCCACTAGTGAACATAATAATACTTCTATTAGTATTCAGCATAGAATAAGAGTGTACCAGTGAAGTGACACATAGTTGGAGTACACCACCAATAAACCTGGAAGATCTAAGTGTCGTATAGGAAAAGAAGAACTGGATGATATTGTAGACTGTTACAGAAACAGAGTGACAGTAAAAGTGCAAGTTTATAAAATGATTAATGAGAAGAAATTCTATACAAGTTTTTTAGTTAGAGATAATGGTGGAGCAGGAAGACCTGGATGTCTCAGCAATTTCCAGCATGACAATAAGCCATAGCTGAGTAGAAGTAAATTTGATCCTAGAAATATCAGACAAGGAAAATCTTAATGCAACTCTGTGAATTGTTATATTCTGTATCACTGTGGTCACTCAGCATTCTAGCAAGGTGAATTCTGACTGTCTATAGTGCAGAGAAATGGCTGTTAGGACAATTAGGGCAATGAAGTGTGTCTCATATGAGAAGAAAAAAGTAGTTTCACCTTTTTCAGCCCAGAAAGGCAAAGGCTGACAGTGGACACAATTGATTCAGGCAGGAGTGGGTGTAAAAAGTCAAGGAGGGAGATGAGCCATAAAACCAAATGGCAATGTTGACAAAATAAAGAGTAAGTACACACTGGCCTTGCCTAAATTTAGGATGAAAACTAAAGGTTTCTGACCACCAAAGGAGGCAAGAGCTGTTTTTCCATGGAAGTAGTGGGAGGGGAAAAAAAAAAACCACATTAACTAGGTGAAAACTAGTGCTTAATGAATATCTAAATGACATAGTCGCCTACAGCAAGGTCCTGGATTCATTAGGTGAAAGTACCCTTATCAGACCAAAGTCACTTTCTTTGTGAATTAACTGACTATTAGGACAATTTACAAAGAGAACTGAATGACAGTACAGAAAGAAAAGTTCTTGTTTATACAAAGGCTAGGTTCATAGTGTTTTCCAAAGAATACAGAGAACAATTATCTGACTGTATCTATCTAAGGATGACTCATTGTCGTGGTTTAACCCCAGGCGCAACTAAGCCTCACACACCCGCTCGCTCACTCCCCCCATATGGGATGGGAGAGAGAATCAGAAGAGTAAAAGTGAGAAAACTTGTGGCTTGAGATAAAGACAGTTTAACAGGTAAACCAAAAACTGTGCCCGTAAGCAAAGCAAAACAAGGAATTCATTCACTAATTCCCATGGGCAGGCAGGTGTTCAGCCATCTCCAGGAAAGCAGGGCCCCATCATGCATAATGGTTACTTGGGAAGACAAACGCCATCACTCCAAATGTCCCCCCTCTTCCTTCTTCTTCCCCCAGCTTTATAAGCTGAGCATGACATCATATGGTATGGAATATCCCTTTGGTCAGTTGGGGTCAGCTGTCCCAGCTGTGTCCCCTCCCAACTTCTTGTGCACCCCCAGCCTACTCGCTGGTGGGGTGGGGTGAGTGGCAGAAAAGGCCTTGACTCTGTGTAAGCACTGCTCAGCAGTAACGAAAACATCCCTGTGTTATCAACATTGCTTCCAGCACAAATCCAAAACATAGCCTCATATTAGCTTCTATGAAGAAAATTAACTCTATCCCAGCCAAAACCAGTACGCTGATTTAAAAGTAACTATCATTATAAGACACTTTCAGGGATAACATCTCTCAACTGAAGAAGGTGCTAGAATTTCAATGGCCACTATCCAGAATCCTGTCCAACTCAATTTAAGCTATCAAACCTTCTCTTTCTTTTATACTCTGCTTTATTCACAGATGGAGGCTCCTTTTTAAGAACAAAAGAAATATTTAAAGAAAAAAGAAAACTTCCACTTTTGTTTCTTGCAAGCCTTTCAGTCTTCACAAGTGTTTTCCAACAGGCTAAAATATGTTTAAAATCATTTTATTAAACAGTAGGATCTATTCACTTCTAAGGTCAAACAGAAAACTTTAAGTAGGGAAGTTACCTCCAACAGCTGCTTGCTACTTTAAATGACTTTTAACACTTAATCTTTGTACCTCAAAACCATATAGGTTCTAAATCTTGTGTATAGAATGTGTAAAGTTTTGTTAAATGTTTCTACTGCTTTCTGAGCTTTACATCATTTTAACTATATGAATTTGAGAATCTGTAATCTTTGCAGTGTTTGGTATTTTTCATAAAATATTTGTTAAAATTGCTATAAAGGTATGGTAATTTAAATTATCCAGTTTCTGCCTTATAGTACATGAGCCTAGGTCAAATAATTTCAGCTTTATTGGCCCACTGGGAAAAAAAAGCTTACATTTCTGGATAGCGTATTGTAAAAATCAAGTTGGTGAAACAATGAGATAGCCATGCCATGAAGATGCAAATACTGGAAATCAAATATCAGTCTACCTGTCCCTCTTCTTAAAGAAAGGGAATATATATAGATAAAGTTATTTCAATTTTGACATTAGCCTGTGTTATCTGGCACATGGTGACTATCAGCATTTAAAAGTCTGTGTACTCCAGAATGTACTGTTTGGTTTAGTTTGAAACAGGAATCTGTTCTTTATATGATGGTCTGTATTTAATGTGTCATATGCATGTACATAATGCAATAGACTTACATTCATGGCAGTTCTCCTCGTGGTAGTGCACCAACACTGAAGTACTGCTTTGTCCATAGTAATGAGTAGAGCATGGTATTCATAATAATGTAAGGATATCTGGTAAGCTAAGAATTTTCTGGACCCAAATCTTAGCTACTGCTCCAACTATAAACTTTGTTCCCCTGTTTTGATAACAAAATTGTTTATATTATAGATTGCTGATGTAGAAAGCAAAGTTCAGTACTAAAATGCAAGAATTTCTAATGTACACAGAGCTGATCCTTCCCAACCAATGCTCGGTCATTTTACATACCTCCTTGCCCTTCATGCTTTTTTGCCTCACTTGACTGTACTCCTTCACAGGATTTGGTGCAATCATGCCTCTCCAGTCCTGGTATACACTACCTGTTGGGAAGACCAGTGTGTTTTTGAAAAATATGTCGTTTATCCAAATTACTTGACGTTATTTATTTGTACTCAATCTATTGAATTAGTAGTTTCAGTTCCCAGAAGTGGAGTTGACATGTGCTTCCTACTGGGTCAGTCAGCAGTTTCCATAAATCACTTCAAATATTCTCAAGCTCATTGTCTAGATCAATGACAACAAAACTAGTAAAATCTCGAAGTCTGCATCTCATTGCATAGCTTTTAATGCAGTCCCACAAGTATTTTCAAAGGAAAAATAAAAAGCCTAATTTTTATCCAGATATCTTCCATAGAAAGGCATAAAAGCAGCTCTACATTCTTCCATCCACCTTACCATGGAGAGAATTAGCATAGTTTCCTGTTCTTCTCTTCAAGCATGTTGGCTGCAAGACTTACTGCTCTTTCATCTCCTGAAAATTACCTGACTAGTACACTCCTTTTCAGATCAGGGCTGAAACCAGGAACAGGGATGCTTTTGAAGGTATTTTAAAGAGCCAGTCTGATTTCTTATCAAACTACAACTCCACCACAGTCAGTATGAGTGCCTTCTGCCATATCACAACTTAGTTCCTGCTCTACTGTGATAATATTCTCTATCTTCAAAATATTCTGAATGGTAAAATACGCACACTACATTATTTTCTAAGAAAAACCTTCCCTATCAGCTTCAATGGCATTGAATTCCTGGTTCCTATACAACCTTATTCAATGAAAATGTATACATTACTTAAAATCATGAATTGCCAGCTTACATTGTAAGATAAAGTACTTAACTATGAAGTTCTCAAAAACAATTAGATCATCTAATGTTTTTGTACAAATGAGCGACTGTAAGCAGTTATTCCACCAGATGATAGTGATTGTTATGTTCTGTATATAATAACACAAATTTGAAATGGTAACACGCTTAACCCATACTGCAATAGTTTTGATACTGATGGGAGAAAGAATTTTCTGCTCTAGATTTTGAAAATAAAATACAACCTTGACTTTGGTGAGTACACTGCAACACCAGGGAGATCAAAGGAGCTTGATACCTCTTGCAGTGGATGTGACCATTTCAGAAAAACAGAATCAAATTTGGCTAATGAAATGAAAATCTTAATCGTGCCAGTTTTGCCCGTTACATACATAACAATAGAAGCTGCCTTACTGAAAGAGGTCAACGGTCCTTCTTGTCGAGGACTCATTCTCCAAAAATAGCACACCCTAAACACTTCTGAGAAAATTTTAATTGCGAACCGTATAGAGAAATCTCCAATCAACAGAGCTCCTTCTCCTCTCTAGATTGTCTGGTCTTCAGTCATGAAGTTTAATGTCACTAGCACATTTTAGTGTTATAATTAATAACGTCTCTAGCTATTCTTGATATTTTTACCTTTTGGTATCAATAATTTCATAAAAAAAGACCTCAAAAAGTAATTGCAGTTTTGTGAAAAGTATGGGGATTTATTTTCTCTTTTAAAAATCCCTTTTGTTTTTCCATTAGGAGCAAGGGAGCACATGAAGATGGAATTTCCTGGTCCATCTTTTCTTTACTACTCAGCATGCCTGAGACATATGTATCTGTTTAAATGTCCCTATCTTGTAGTATAGTCTACAGCTTTTTCCAGGTAAGTTTTGTCAAGGCCTTGGACTGTAAAAGGGCCATCCTGCTTCTTCCACATGCTTTTTGGAATGCTGTGACCAGGACTGCACACTGTATTTCAGATGAAGCTGCATCGGTAATTTATGAAGAAACTTTATTATTCTTTCCGCATTTGCCATATTAACCCTTAACAACATAATACACTTTATTTTATTCTACTGGTCATGACACTTACATTTAATAGCACATGAGAGCTTAGCCTTCTACCCAAAACCAACAAAAATTCTGTCAAGGATTCACCGATGATAAAAGATGAAAAATACCAGGGAAAGATGACCATGTGAAGAATGCTGTGATACAATGCTTAAGACTCAGGCCATGCTCATCTCTTTTCCTATTCTGTCAAAACTTTCTGCAACCTCTGCCAGCCTAGGAGATGCCATCGCTGCCAGCTAGGCCCAGCATTCTCTCTAACATAACAATTTTAATTCCTGCAGGGAACCGATAGTAGTCTCACAACTGCTACCAGGAGAGATGAGTTTCCTAACTAGTAAGTTACTTAGGACTGAATGATTTCCTAGACTTTATTTAAAAAAACCACAGCAAATTCTGCTCTATATTTGATAGAGCAGGCACAGCATACAATTAGGAAACATGCAGCTAAATGATGTTGAGCTAAGCCTCTACATGCAAACAAGAACAGGACTTAAAGATACATCTCTTTCTTTTGCACCTTTTATTTATTTGGTTAAGCACGTTTCTGTTTCATGGGATGCATTTTACAACTTCTAACTCTGCCTGTGAATGCCTAACGGAATCCACTGCAAAGTTCAGTCATTTAAGTCCTTTCTAAAAAACTCGATCATTTAGGAAATACTGCAGAATGTTGTCTACTGTCTGTATTTGCATTGATCCCTCCTCTATGAAGAGAAATTATATTTGAAAAATGTCTGAGACACCTAGGTATGAAAGACAAAGGAGTCAGGTAATGATCACAGGCAAATATCTTAATGCAGAGACATTCAGAGATCACAACACATAGGGGCTCTCTGCTTCCATTGTTTATTCCCACAGCTTGGGAATACGCTTTTCTATTATGCACAACACCATTTACCTTGGAGCCTGAGAACTTAGTAACTATCAGCAATATCAAAAAAGATTGGTGAGGAAAAAACAATGAGTTTACATCCCTTCGCAATTCCAGGGACCAGTGAGTCAATATTCAGTTTTAAAAAGAAATAAACAAATTAATATTTTTTATACCTTCCCAAGTTCTCTGACACTTACTGAACTTTATCAGGTCTCAAATTAACTTCTCTTCTGAATTGCCATTGTGCTCCATTTTGATGTCAGGCATTTTTATCTAGCCCTTTCCCATAAAGAACATTTCTGTAAGGTCAGCTAGGAGTGCTTCTAACCTTCATGGACCCTTTTTAAAGTCAAAGGTTGTTGCGGGAATCCTGTGAAAGAGACATCTATGTGATCCAATAAAGAGGTGAGAAAAGCCAGAGTTTAAACCAAGCTTCTCACAAAAGCACTCTTTTTCCCAATTACCATTTCACTCCAAAAATGAGTGCGTGGAGGGAAGAGGAGGAAGTTGGTGAAAATTCACAGCTAGCTAATGCTTTTTTAAATAGGACACTCATTTTTAACCTATAGTACTTACAAGCAATTATTAGCTAGAATATAGAATTAGCAGTTCATAGTTTACATGTATAATTTAAAGGGGGGTAGTTTAATAACTTCATGTTAGAGAATTAATTCAAAGCATTTAAATTTTATCTATAAAGTCAGTCTATGAGTGCTTTGAAACAGTGAACAGGAAAAATAGTGTCCAGGATCTAGAAATATAAAACAGTCATATGACGCATGAGGTTGAAGTTTGTATCCACTTTGACGTCTTTTACACTGCCAAGGTAACATGAATAAGATTGTGGTTCATCAGAGCACCAAAATAGGAGATTGCACTCCCTGTCTACATTGCAACTGCCATTACATTTATTTTAAATAAAGTTGCAAAACAAGAAATAAGTATTTTCTGTACGTCTCCAGTGGCTGAGGCTGTAATAGAATTAGGATATTTTTATGCAAGTTTATATAAATTTGTGTAAATTTTTAATGTATATTTATGTGTATGTATAGTAAGAGATTATATACACATACAAGAATTAAAAGTACAACTTCAGTGCAGCAAGAAAGTATGTAAATATTCCAGAATGAACATAATGTTACGATGTCTTTGCAATTCTCAGGTAATATAAGAGCAGTCGAGATATCATTAGAAATTCATAACATTTAAAGATATAATATCATGCTAATAAATTCATTTGTTATGAACTATTATTGTTTTCAAAACTTCATCTGAAAATATTTTCTGATTAACTTTTTTCCATGACTTGTGATTTGTTTGGGGCAAACTTTAAAAGTATACAAAAATTTAGCTGTCTGTGTAATGGGATTTTGAGCAATCTAAGACCTTAACTCCCATACGGATCAATAGAACAATTAAAACCTGATGGGTTTTCCTAAAACAACCAGTGCTCAGATTGCATTTTGACATGCCAAAACATTAGTAAAGTCTGACTTTTTAGCCTCAGTTTTGGTATATTTTGTGAATGCATTAATTTTACTTGCCTTTTTTGATATGCAGAATGCAAACTCCAGAATGGGAACTACCTGTGCCCACATGTAGGTACAGCAGCTACCAAAGCAAAAATTACTGTTTCTGTTCCCAAGCTCTTTAACCTCCAAGCTTCAACCTTTGTCACTTCTACTCTCAACTTTCACCTTATGCTAGCTTCTTCGGACTGCTGCAATTTTACTTTATGGTTACCTGTGTAAACTAGATTTAACTAACACACCATGACAGTGCTCATCTTCATTTTCCCTTGCAGATATATACTTAGGCTACTTCAGAGCTTGTTAAGAGTTTTAAAATGCAATAATTCTGGTTTTGTAGTCTAAACAGTACAGAAATTCTCAGTCTATTTCTTTTATTTCTACTGATTCACAACTTTCATTTCATTTTTACTGATTTACATGTTGTTGCAGACAAAGTACTTGTAACACTGAAATTTTTCTTTCTACTAACCTCTTTTTCTCAACAAAAGGAGGTCTGTTACTCTTCCTAATAGTGCAATTACTGCTGGTAGCACACTTCCAGTGCCAAGCGGCCAGTGTAAGATGTAATGATTCATGGTATAGAAATAGCTATTGAATCGGCACTAATTGTACTTTTGGTGTCAGGTTCAGCAGCAAGAACAAAACCAATTCCCGCTACCCCACAGAAGTGGAACTGGTCCCTGCCAGACATGGGATATTTGCTAGAATTCATTTGTTGTGTATCACAGCCATGTTTTTAAAACCTGGTTATTTAAAATAAAAATATATTCTGCATTTCCTTTCATTAAAGTATTATGAAACATCCTTCTATATTCTAAACAGAGATACATATCTAGCAAACAGTTTAGTATGTTTGGAAAAACATCAATTTGTTTACTAGAAATGTACCAGACAGACTGTGTATAGAGAAGAATAAGGCTTCTGCAAGTGCACCGACAAAGGGTTGATATTACAAGTAATTAGCTTGACATTTAATAAATGACATTTCTAAGAAGTGCTAAAGCTGACTTAACAAGCAAACAGAACAACCTTGTTTTGTTTAGAAAAGGTAGTTGCATTGTTGCACATTTTATGTAGTGTTTTTGCCAGCTCATGTTGGAAAACATCTACATGCATGAAATACTTGAAATACTTGAAATAAACATGCCTTCTGTAAACTGAACTTTCTAATATGGTGCTCTCTGCTTAGCACAAACTCTGATAAAATGTCCTGTGGTAAAGCTGGTATATACTGCAACTGATCAGGCCCATACAAGACTTACAATAAATTTACCCTCAATTAAAGTTGTGTGTTTTTTCTAAGCATGTTTCAAATCATAAACAATTCAGACTGCATTTTACATTTTGGTCAAAAAAAAGCAGAAGATATGTTGAAATTATATGTCCTTAAACTTTTCCTAGGCTTTAGAACTGAATTTGATATTGGCAGGTAAAGCAATTGCTTTGAAGAATCAAGAATGCATGTGGTAGTCCAGTTATCCAACCCAGAGGATAGGTTTGTTTGCATGCAACACATTTCAAGGGCACTTAGAAAACCACAGTAATTCAAGAAATACATCTGAAATTTGGTCTCATTTCCTGCTTGTGTTAAGAAGAATATTAAGTGTTTGTGTCATGACAGTCTCATAAGCTTTATTTTTGTGCATTAGAAATCTTGAAATCTCTTCCAAGTGCCTGTAATATCAGAGTATCATTCACCCAGTTCAGCTGCTTGGTTAGCACATCCACACCTCACCAGGGAAGAGAATGGAGTCTTCAACCCAAATGGCAGAAATCTAGTTATAAATAGGGTTCCCATACAGCATTTGCAGACAGCATTTTTTACAAGCCTGGGGGTGGGGGGGTCGAGGGTGTTTTGGTTTTTTTGATGAAGAATTTTACTTCACTGGTTAAACATGAGGTAAGGCAGATCTACAAAGCTATCCTGTTTAAAAGGAAATGTGAGCAAAGCCACTGACACTTTTTTTTCCCTAATGCCAGAGTTCAATGATGATGTGGTCTACTGAACCAAGCAGTGGACCTGTCTCAAGACAGGATTCGCATGTATTAGCACATACACAAAAGTTTGTTTGAGATCTGGAGTATATAATGTATAAAAGAAAGACAAAATGTGAAATGCTAGAATGAGTGAAAACAATGTCAAATGTTCTATCCTCTATATTCTTAAGATTTTGGGACAAAAGGAAACATATGTCTTTTTCTCTTTCCTTACTTCCTTCACTAATTACTTTTATAATCTAAAAGAAAAGGACTGTGAGCTCCATAAACATAGAAAAAACCTAAGGGGATAAGAAAAAAATATTTTTTGGCAAAAACAAAATAAATCCTTAGAAGAGTGATACTTTCTCAAGAAAATTTTCATTTCTAAAAAAAGGAAAAGCTTAATAAAATCAACAGTTCTTAGTTTGCAGCAGTCTTGAAAGAGCAAAAACATAACCTGAAAAAATAAATGAATATAGAGTTTTCCATTGCAGTGTACAACCAGTGCTTGCAAATAATTAATATATTATGCCGCTTCAATGGCTCACCTTCCCCAAAGCAATATTGGTTTTATAAACAAAATAGAAGTTAAACTAGCACGCACCTGAATACCTTGGGGTCCCTCACTGGCATTGCACTGGCACAGGGACATTGATGGAAGACGGCCCTAAAATGTCCAGTTCAGAAAAGATACTGTGTCTTCACTGACACTCCTTGACATCTCTCCTGCAGGTCTTTTGTTGCCCCCTACTACTCTCTAAGTCTGATCCCACAGTTAATCTTCTCCCTTCAACCCCTTGTATAGCTGATCCCCTCCTAGCTGATCCAGCTTATTTCCAGCCTCCCAGTGATATCCTATTTCATGGCCTTCCTTTACTTCAGTCATATAAACTCACTCTCTGCCCACAAGGCACTTCCATGGGCCTATTTTATTGTAGTGAAAATGCAAATAACAGGGAAAAGAATCTTGTATACACATGAATGAATTATGCTCCCTCAGAAAAAGCCCTTTGAACTGCAGTTTCTCTCCCTTCTTCCCCACCTCTTGTCACCATGGGTTATTTTTCAAATGTGCTTTCACAGCAGCTCTTCATTGAAGTGAATGGTACTACTTTGGGACCTTGTGCAGTAGTATTTGTGCAGTAATTACTATTGTTCAGCCCTGTATTTAATAGGCAAGTGAGAGGACTACTAAAAATATAGCAGCACTCATAAAGATTGCCTACAAATCCCTTTAGAAATACATACAAAGCTGTAGTCCCAAACAAATCCTGTTCCATTCAGTGAAGCTCTTCTATTAAACTGTAATGCAAAAATACAAGACGAAGAAGAAATAATACTGGGTCAGAAGAAACAGAGGAAAGAATAAAGACTGTAGTTCAAACAGCTATGGCCTTGGTTGGGAGAGCAAAAGTCTGTTTTATCACTGCTGTAAACTGTTCTCATTTTTTCAATTGCTTCAAAATCAAGCTAAGTCTAATTTGCTCTAAACAGCTTTTGATTTTATCAACAAAGAATCAAAGGGCCTGAGCAATACGTAGCGTGAATATCTTTTGTAAAGGTCAAATTGTTTTCCTGTCTTAGAAAGTGAAATCTCCTCACCTTTTTTATTTTATGATTCAAGCTGTATTTGAAAATGCAGTTTATTTGCAGTGCTATAGCTCTTTCTTCTCCTTTCCTTCCTGCAAACTTTATTTCCAGCTAACACTGTCCTTTATGAAATGAAATGTTTTACATGCTTTCCCATTAAAAGCCCCATCAGTTGTGTATCTTCATGTTATTAAACAAGTATGTTTTTTTCTGATAGATGTATGACCATGGACTGTGATGAATCAAGCAAGAAAAATAATCGTTTCCAGAGTTTCCTGTTGTAAGATGGAAGTGAGCCCACAAAATGTGCTAGATGGTTTGAAATTATACTTGTAACAGTGTTAATTACCAATAGCCCCATCATTTTAGGAGCACATAATTCAAAACCAGCTACGCTGGAATCTAAAAAGGATAACATCTCTTCATCTGACACTATTTTTTTCTTTTTGACAGAAAAATTGGCCATTTCTCTTACACAATAAGAAAAAATTAGGTAAATGTGCCTGAAGCAGACAGGAGTAATTTGATTGTTTCTTAAAAACCCATTTATATTGAGGACTCAAATTGAATCCCAGCCTTGATTTTTTCCATTCTACTCAGGTGTGACTGACTACAGATTACCTAAAATGGTGATACAAAAGGGAATTAGAGCTAGACTTATGCTTCTGCTGAAGCTCAGCAACTAGCCAATGTCCCTTTGTAGAGGAAAAAGGGGGTGCAGATGTTTTCATACTGAGTGAACTCAAGAGAGAGTGTGATTCTGCAACCCCTGTTTAATAGTGAGCCCAAGCAACATACTAAGGCCTCCAGCTTTTGGCAGTCCTTCAGCTCTGAAGATCAGATTTTCAAAACTGTTCAGCTGTCATAGATAAAGCAGTACCATCCAACACTTGGCCTTTCAGTTTCTGGCCTCTATTGCACCAAGTCTTTCATTCAGAAAACAGATTTCTTATTAGCAACATCTGTTAAGCCAGGGGAGGAAAACTGACTTTCATTGTAAAAGTTAGTTTTCATCAGGGCATTCAGAAGTGCTAATATTAATGTATTTTTTCATATAGGACCTACCTGTAGAAAACATAGGCTTGGCAAATATTTATAGATATGTGGCTTCTGGGATTCTATTTTCTTTCCAGTACCAGGTCCGTCATAGCCCAACTATGAATATATATATACTAACAGTGACTTGGAAAAAGCACACTATTGCAGCTCATTAAAAGAAAGGTGAAGAATCTGAATCAGGCTTTGTTGTCCAGTATGAGCCATTCTGGAGAGAGCAGTATTACCTTATTGAGTAAATCCAACCATAAAAGATGGGTGGTCATGCAAGTGTTTCAATCACAGCATTATTTTTTCACAGTATAAATTAGATGGCTTATTTGAAGCACTTCAACTCAACATTGAGAGTGCTGCTAATATGTTCAGCGAGTCTTTCTTCAACCATGCTTTTGCATGAATGGGCAACATGAGCGTTCTTACCATCAAAATCGGTCAACGCTTTTCCATTACGATGCTCTGTTTTCAGCTACTTAGAGGAACTTCAGCTATTGAAGCTGAAGTTTTCTTTGCTGAGCATATGCATCTTTAAACAAAAACAAAACCAAAACCAAAAAAACAAACCCCAAAACAAACAAACAAAAAACCCAAACAGCTTACTAGACAAAAACTGAATTCCAACTTGCCTCCTTGTATTCTGCTAGAAAATCATTATTCCATATGACAGAAATAGAGCTGGGCAACTGAATGAAAAAGTTGAACTAAGTTCAAGCCAGTGCCTGATTGTGACTCATCTCTGTTCATGAATAAGGATGAACCAAGTCAATGCAAGGTTTCTGGCATTATTTCCTTATCACCAAATATGTTTGATTTCTCACATATTTGTCATCAGCTCCTTTGGCTTGGATTGTTTTTGGCTGATAGAGATAAGCTAGACCCTAGATTTAACTCACATCTTTAGCTATCCAGCTCATTGAAAGAGAAATATTCTGCATTCTATCACCTTTATATGAGGAATAACTTATAGCAGCAAATAAAGAGAAAAAAACAGCCTCACAGTTCTGTTCAAAAGATTTCACACTTTTTCTGAGATAAGGAGGAATGAAAAACAGGCTCCAGGTTAACCTGCAAGCCCCTTAGGCTCTTGCAGGCCACAGTGGACTACCAGAAGAAAAGAATCAGGGCTACTCCACAGTTTACACTACCTTAAACCCATCTAGTTCCTCTGTATCCTATTACTCATATGAACTTTATTCAACGAAGGTGAGTAGAAGACAGCAAAAGAAGCACGTCTACTCCTCTTGCATCAGTCTCTCCTCACTTGCCCACTTCTGCTCTTGTGGAATGTCTCTCCAGTGTACTGGAGGAAGACTGCCAGCAAGAAACACCGACAAAAATATGTGTTGCCTCTCCATCATGCAAGATGGTAGTATGAACCTTAAGAGTGTCATGGAAATACTGTAAGGAGCTATGTTAATAAGCTCAAAGAACATTAGTGAGAGTTATTCTTCTTATTAATGTTTTAAAAAAGGCAGGTTGCTAATTATTTGGCATTAACAAACAAACAGATCATATTCATTCTGTACTATCATCAAAGTATCTGTATCCACTTTGCTGTAACTGTAAGCAAAGTGGATCAGTAGATCTTAGGAGTACATATGTATTTTTATGTATGCCTTGTGATATACACACAAACACTGATGTTAATGTGCAAGAATTGATGTTTGCCTACAGCCTTAAAGCTCTTGCCTCATATTTTTAACTGAATGAATTATTTAGCTTTTTAACAGTGTATCAAGTCTCTCCTACAAGAGAAATGACAATATTCATAATTTAATATGCAATTTAGACTCAAAGGATACAACCAAATCTGTACAAACATTTACAGAATTGGTTAGTTTTTGTTCCCAGGAGATATGGAAAAAGCTCTGGTCCACTGACTTTACAAGACAGCTGGACTAATGTCATTTGCTAAATACATTTTAGAATTAATCCTGACATTTTTAATCAAATAATTTACTGTTTTTTACTGAAGACTTAGGTATTCAGCTAGTTTGACAGCTGCTTGAATATGGTTTGAGGAATATTGGCATTAATCATTGAATAAATTATAAGAAAACATATTTTTCTTGCAGATTCCTAGCCATTTTCACCACTATTTATCAGTTCCTAGCTCGTAATGATAAAATTCACTAAGCCTAAGGAAAGAGTCACTTTTATCTCAAAAAGAGGGATAACATGCAGTTTGTGTTCTTTTAGTATATTTTAAAAAAAAACATATTTTTACAAATGCATGGACTTAAAAGCTTTAAAAGCATTAAATAGCAGATTTTAAAAAACTTTTTCTTTGAAATCAACATTTTTGCAGATATTGCGAGGATATAATTATGAGGCTTTTTTATAAAGACATGTAACAAACATCATCTCATAGCTGAGCTGATGCTCAGCTTTAACGTTCTCTACCTACAGTACAAGTGTACAGGTAGTACCAATAAAATAATCAGTCATTTTGTTTTAAAATATGCTGTCAAATTATGTTGCTCTCTCTTTTCATTCATGATCCCAGCACTGCAATCTAATCTGCCAGCATTTACATAGGGAAATTTGGACACATCTAGGGCTTGCTCACATATATGAGCTCAAAGAACCAGAGTGTATGTTTCTGACTGATAGATCCAAATAGGACACTATCACAAAGTAAAATCAACTATGTTCTTTAAAAAGGACAGTTACAATATTTTGCAAGATTGTCTCAAATTTTTCTGTTCCACTGAATAGCATCACAGCTTTCTCAGTGACTCCACAGAGGTTTCTACTCTTCATTGCATACAGCGATGTGCACAGCATGAGCGGTAGAAGCAGGATACCCAGCCTTGTTTGCCAGCAGATCTGGACCAGCTAGGAAGGAAAAGTAATCCTGTGCCGAATAGACTGTAACAGATTGCTTCCTCCTTGTAATGAATGGAGGACCAAAGCACAAACTGTAATTGAGAGCTAGCTCCCTGCCTGATCTGATCCGGAGGTGGACAACTATAGGCTGCTGCTGAGTCGGTTTAAGGCAAGTTGTCATGCTGCAATTTAAACCTAAAGAACAACCAAACAAAGGTTTTCAGAGCCTTTCTTTGCCTTTTTAAACAATATTTACAAAAACACATTGTGGATATAGTCTAAACATTCCCGTTCATTGAGACAGCAGTATCCTATTGATAGTAGCTTAAATCAGTTCTTTTTTGCCTGTTTGCATGAAAATTTAGATTTTGAAATGTGTAAAAGACCTAAACAGGTCTCCTAACATTGGAAGACAGAATGGATGTTAACTCATTCTCAATACCTTATTGTTTCAGAATCCATTGGCTTTTCATAGTCTTATACCAAGGCTATGAATAGTTGAAATAGCCTTATATCAAGGCTTTTCATATCTCCTTATACCAAAATTATAGAGTGCAGAGAAAAAGGGAAGATCAGAGCAGACAGATCATTTTGCTGCTAGCAACAGCCTACCTGGGGACTTTTAAGTGCAATAGATTAAGAAAATGTTTAGTGATTGTCATGATTCAGAGCCCAGTTAAGTCTGTGAAAGCCCTAAGAAGCATTTATGGCAAACACATTTTTATTGTTTCTGTTTATCAAGGAAAACTCGGGTCAGATAACTGTCTTGTTTTCACAAGAGTCAGATCTTTTTATCTATTTCTCAGTGCCCTTTGACTGAAAGAGATGGAACTGAGTAAGTTCCTTAGGTCTAAAAAGCATTGTCTCCAATTTTGCATCAGGAGCTTTTACTGCAGATCTCTTTTCAGTCATATTATTTTTAGTGAGTTTCCACGAAGGAATAGGAGTTCAGGCTCTCAGCTGGCCCTTATACTACAGTGGCTTAGGCCAGTGAAAAGCTAATACAAGCTAAACTCAGGATTCAAGCAGTCAATGCTGGCAAAGGGAAGACTCAGATGAGGGTTACAAGATCCATCCTGCAAGATGGAGGTGTCAAATAATGAAGGCTGAAGCAGAATTAGGCTGACTGTTTGGCAGCAGGAACAAGCTGTGACAGGAGGCAGGACAGAGGGATACATATCCAAGAGTCAGGATCAAGAACCAAGGTGGTAGCAGATAGAAACAGGTGTTAGGTCTCAGGATCACAGACCAGAGCTACACCCAAGTGCCTGATGGGGAAACCTGACTGATGGGAAAACCATCAGCCAAGCTTTCAAGCCCGTATCCAAATCCCTGGGGGACAGACGGTGGCCAGGCCATTTGACTGTTGTTTGGATTGACAGTGATTAGGTGCTCAAGTATCCAAGTAACGTTTGGAAGGGGTTTGATGCATGCTAGAATTGCTCGAGACAGGAGGGGGCACACTTGACAATAGTACTGTCAGTCAGCCAAAGTCTTGGTACATGCTCATGTATACAAAGAAATATGTGTAATAGCTCACAGGAAAACAGACACCTTTCACTTTGAATTTAAAGGACAGAGCATAAAGGTTTCAAGTAAGCCAGCAAAGCCTATTCAGTAGGAGGGGATTAGGAGATAAATATGGAGAGTTGTCCCTGAGATACATGGATTTACAAAAAAGTCTGAAATTTAAAAAAAAAAAATTAAATTTGTCTAGCATCAATGCTGTAAACCTTTTGAAGTTTTGTAGAACATCAGAAAGAATACACTCAACATGAGGAATTTTTAAAAAATACCTCTCCCTCCAAAAACTCAAGATAATTTTTCTTTTCTAATACTCAGTACAGGTTAATCAGATTATATCTCCTGTCTGTACCGGAACAGAATTTACTCCTCTTTACCTTTCTGTGTGATCTGAAACCCAGGAATACCATATGGTCTATAAGAAGCACAGGGTAAATCCAAGGATCTGCTTTAAAAAAAATTTTTAAAAAGCAAAATTTTATCTTTTCTCTATCTCTACAAGCTTACATTGTAACCTAAAGTCTCATATTGTGTAAAATATTATTTCAAAATATGTTTTTAAACACTTAAAAGTCAAAATTAACCATTTGAATAAACACTAGCTTTTGGGTTGGGGACTTTTTAATACTAGAGTTTTTAGTTTCTAAATTAGCTGTTCTTATTAGATGTGCTTAAAGTCATTACAATCTAAAAACTGCTTTGTGATAATAGGAAATAAATTGATTACTTCATTCTAGTTCTTCACAGAATGACTTCTGTCATTGTGACTGTAATTAGCTGCCACTCATGTTGGTATTGTGGGTATGGAAGTCAAAGAATTAAAGTAAACAAATATTTTCTATGGTAGCACTGCAAAACACAAATTTGTCCATATTGGTAAAGAAGACTGGGCAAGTGGCATTGCCTACAGATATGCTGTAGCTGTTATGTGAATAATAGGTGTCAGTGAGAGAAGGAGAATGACTTCTGTGAAGCTTCTTTCTCTTTTGGATGGGTGGGAGCAGGCTGGTCTGGCTTTTGCTTCTTCATAGTCATGCCAATCTGTCTGCTCATCTGTTCACGGGCTGCTCTGTGGAGTAATTCTGTCAGTTCCAGATGTTTCATTTATTTTACCATTAAAACAATGTGGTGTGTCGCTGTCATGGTGGGTAATTTTCAGAAATAAAAATGTATATTCTATTTGAAAAACCAATTACTGAAAACTACTCACTGTTCATGAGTACCAGTCACATATTTTCTGAATTTTAATTCAGTCATGGAGATTGTGCTTTTGGCTCCAGTAAATATATAAATACATTATATTAATATAAATAAGCTTATCTAATGTGTTTTAACCTAGCTGCTTAACTATGGTTAATTTTGCATAATGTGGTATGCATAAAACATACTTATCCCAGGGAACAAGTTTGTTCCCATGGCCAGTTTCTAGAACTGTTGCGAAGTAACTAAGAGCCACAGGAGCCTCCATGGGATACGCACAGCTCAGTTTCAGCTCTGGCTTGGAAATAAGGCTATCAAGAATTGCCATAGTCAACAGCAACACAAAGTGCTTTTAAAACTTAAGAACTTTTTTCCACACCTGCTGTGCAATGATGGTCACAAGGATCCAGATATTATCAAAAGATCAACAGGAAATTAATGGGAGGGAAATCACTATAACAAGTCATGTATGTAATTGAGCTTGGTATTTAAGTATGCCAACTTGTAAAGAATGCATTTTTTTTTCCTATTTTATTTAATAGCCAAATTCATGTTGATGAAGATCTAGGATACAATATGTATAGAAAGTTACTAGAGGCTTATCAGATTTAATCAGTGTTAAAGGTATTTAACCTTTTGCTCACCCCAATACCTTGTGATACCCACCAAGAACAGTTATCATCCAGAAGTATAGTGCCCAATTCTGCTCTGTTACTGAGATATGTTACACTTTCCAAAGATAAAATCCAGATTATATGCTTCAGTTTTAAATCTCTCATGTTCTTAGTTTTAAATCTCTCTATAAAAACAGTGTACTCCATGAGTGATCATGAGGCTGATCTTAAGTTGTTTGTGAATTCCAAGTGTGAGGGAAAGGTAACATGAGATACTGACGCTGAAAAGAGGTTACACTGAAAGCAACACAAGATGAAATCGCAACTATATTTTATTTTTCCTTGGGAGTGTCACCACTGGAACCTTACGTAAATTCACAAGGATCTGGGGAGACTAAATGAGCTTTCCTGGAATTCTTGAAGAATCTTAAGAGCCTGATGTAAAAGAAGGCAAAAGAGAAATTCTGAATAGGATTTTCCTTTGATTTTGAGTTTAGCGTTCATGTTCATGAACTACTGATGACGGTGGGCCACTATCAGTTGTATTTTCTGCACTTCAATAGATACATACAATTGCAGTGGATGTGCATGTGCCCTTAACGTAGCTAGGCAATGTGTTCATGTTACTATCTTCACTCAGAAAACACATAAGAAGGTGCAAATGCAACCACAGGTGTGGTAGATTGTAACACGCACACACAAGGATTTCCAGTAAACAGGGTTGTGTCTGCAAAATGTTGTCACAAAGGTGGAGGTAAACTCAAAGTAATCAAAAAAGAAGCCCAAAAATTCAGGATTATAGACCTCAATGCAAAATCCATTTGTGCATAGCCATCCTTCCCCCCTACTTTTTCTGCTTTATAGTGGTTGTCTTTGTTTGTTACTACCTACTTCCTCCCCTCATTATGATTCCACTTCTCTTCTCTATCTAGGTGCACACAAGAACTGGGGGATGGAGAGGGGATAAACAGTGGAAATACTTCAAAATCATCAAATAAACATTTTAGTAAATATATTAAGGTTTGTTCTTTTTGAATGGAAGCAGAAGCAAATGAAAGCTCTTCCATAAGCTATAATTTTGTCTTCCTTTGAGGATACGTGGAAAGAAGCAGCCAAAGCTCACCAATATGGCTAAACCATTTTCTGTGAGCAGCCATTTCATTGTGCTCATGCAAGGCAAATATAATTACCCTGCTAAAGAGATAAAATGATAAATCTCTAAAACTACACACTTAGATCTCTATATTCTCCTACCAATATTTTAATCTCAAATTGAAATTGAAAATGTTCCACTAAGAATGTTTCTTAAGGTGCTAGAATTCAGATGATAAAAGGAAGTTATTGTCAACAGTTTTGAGGCATTATTAGAAAGCTGTCTGAAATGGCAATAAGGATGATTGAGAAATCTTTAAAATTATCAAAAGCATAAAGCAACTTTTGGGAAGATTCAGGTCACAAAATATGAGCCAAGATTGCAAATAAATATCCATAATGGGTTAGAGTGTGCTCCATTAGTCATGTTGGTGGGTGGGCATGTGTTTGTACACATAGTCTCATCAGAGCACATGGGCTGCAGCCATGAGTAAATACTAACCAAAACAGTTAAGAGCTGTGCAGCCCAGGTCTATGCAGATTCACAAGAGGTGGTGCTACCACAAGGGAGAAATGTGCCACAGAATGATTATGCCATGCTGATTGGAACAGAGCAAAAGGAAAAGCTGATTTTTGGGAGCAGAACTGGGTCAAATCTTCCACTGCTGTAAATGACCACCTTCCTGTTTTGGTCGAGGCAACCAAAGACCTTGTTCTTTTTGTAGATATGGTAGGTTATTGCATAACTGATGTTTTAAAAAGGCAAAATAGGTACTCTAAAAATTATATAAATGCATATTTAAAAAAAAAAAAATTTACAGTTCAGTAGCGTTTTACTACATTTCAGTAGTGTTTTAGTTTGGGTATAGGGCCTGACCAGAGATCACAGGATGTAAATATGAGTTTGACCACTAAAATCAATGGGAAAAAAAATCAGGAGTTTGAACTAGTAAGTTTATACATATAAAAAGGAAGGTTCAGTTCTTCTTACTATAAGAACTAAAGCCTTTAAAGTATATCATTGGAAAGATAGCTCATCCTGCACTTTTCAGTGAGATCTTGGGAATAATCTATACATTCAAGAGGCAATAGTGAACTCCATAAAAATAAATGTAAACAAGCAATCAAACAGAACTTTTATTCCTAGATTTTGTAGAACTTTATAATTTCTCAAAGAATTTACAGTAAGAAATTTACAGTAAATATATAACCTGTAAAAAGGCAGAGTCAACTTCTTATTTGGCTTTGAGAGGAGAAACAATTAATAGTCAATTATGCCAGGTCTTACCTGAGAGATGAGAAATTTTCCTTTTTCTCATTCTCCAAAGCTCTACTCACAGAGTCAATCCCGGACAACAACTCAGTTATACTTATTCTCTCTATGAAAAAGGCAAGTGATATAACAAAGATTTAAAATATATTTATTTCTATTCATATAAGCACATCCAGCTCAAGACAGACACAAAATCATCATGTTTTTCTACAAGAATATGAGAAACTTCTCCAGAAAACTACAAACATATGCACATACTGCAAACAGACATCTTCTCCAATGTCACTCTGCATTTAATTTTGGACTCCAAACCATTATGCAAGTGGACCACACACTCCACATAGCTCTCTGTTTTATATTCACAAGCACAGAGAAAACTAAACCACTTTTAAGCATAAAAATTTCTTTAGAAAAGATCTTATTAGGAATGTACACATACAGCAATTGTCTTAGAAGTACCAAAGATAGCAAAAACATTCAATAGCTTTCAAATACGTACACTATAAGTACTGTTTCTTTCCCATCGCTCCCTTCAGAAGCATTCCTTAAACAATAAAAATATTCCCTCTGTATTTACTTCCCATTTACTTTCCCAAATTAACATATTCTATTTTTTAAAAATGTTTTACATTTTGAACTGTGTTCACACACAAAGACAGATTAATTTGGAAGCTTTCGGTTTCTTTTAGTACCCATGTAATCATATGACAGTACATTATGGGCGAGGTAGAACTAAAGATGCTCATTCTTCCAAGCTCCACCATGCCAGTTCAGCACACTGGCAAACAGATCATTATTCACGTCTCTTGCAAACACTCATACTTTTCAGAGAGAAACAAAACACTGGGAAGAAAACAAATGAAGTCCCTTAATATCAGTAAAACAAAGTGGAATACAAGTGTGAACTGTAATTTGAAAGTAAAGAATATAGGGGGATTCAGAAATCAGTCGATTCCAACTCATCCTGTGAAATCCTCTCACCTCGCTGCAGCAGATGCAATGCAGTGCATGCAACTTGCACCCAGTAACAGCTCATTCCCGTTAGCCTGGCAATATGCCCATATAGTCTTACCACACTCAAGTATCAAACAGAAAAAAAATACCACCAAAGCATGTATCTCTATTAGCTGGAGTGCGAAACCCAGAGTAGCAGTGCTGATGTCTTGATTTGTACCTGCTTAGGAATATAAAGTTCCCTCTGATTTATATTGTACTTTATAATATATCACTTTGAAATCAAAGATCACTCCTCTTTTGCATTAAAATGTGTATATGTTGATTTAACACAGGTAAAAGTTTTTTCAGTTTCAGTGCCATAAGTAAATTCACACACTCCACGGGGGGAGTTAGGCAGGCTGCATATTTTTGGTCTTCTGTTTATTTTGGTTATTTCCTCAGTTTTGTGTTCAATACATTTCTGCATTTTTGCAAACTCTGTTTTAAACAGAATGACCCTAAACCCATTCTCCTCTGAGTTGTGTAACGTTCAGTCTCTTTGTTCTTGTGATTATTAACATGTCATTAGCTCCTCAATCAACAGAGAATTTTCCTTGGAGAATATGAATTTCAAACGCAGAAACCAAGCAGAAAAATTCTCTCTTTGGCATAAACCTTTCAAGATTTCTTTATGTATCATCAAGTACATGGAAAGGCTTTACAGGACATCTGTAACTTCTCCAGCGTGCAGTACACTACTGTTCCAAATGCCAGGTACACATCTTTTATGAGAAGACAATATTAGCATTAATCCCATAGCTTTTCCAGCTGATATTGTCTTCCCTCTTTGCATGCAAGTTTGCAACATCTCTCTCATATTTTGGCACTTTCATTTCATACTTCACAGTTTTATTAGCACTTTGAGCTTTGAAAGATAGCTCATTTATTTGCTATATCTAGATGCCACAAAACTTTGAATACGCTATATAAAGATGTAGAGCAAGATAGTGATGGAGTAAAGTCAGACTTTATTCTGAAAGCATTCCAGAAATCAATATACTATAATTGCCCTTTGTCTAGAGTAGCAAAACCAGCAGTCCTGCCAGACTGCAGATTCATGTCCGACAATTTGCGCATTGTATAGTTTGTTCAAAGATCAGCCATTCTGATATTAACACACAAGATATGGTGTCAGGTGATGACAAAAGTTCCATCAAGACTATGTGTAATTGTTCTTTAAGATATTTCTCTTATATAGCCTCTATGCAAATACACATTTGCATAAGTACAAGCAAGAATGGTTGCAGGCTTCCATGCTAGATTCCTTTTCAACCTAAAGGAGGGGTGTTTTAGGTCACTACTGTTCCCTGAGATCTGCTCTCTCCTTTTCTCACTATCTATTGTCAAGCCAGCCTTTTCTTCACCTCTTCTCCCCCTCTGTATCTCTTCTCCCCTCAGCCAGCCATCATGGTAGGTGGCAAGCTGAAATAAGTGGGTGTGCAAGAAGATCCAGAAGTTCTCAAATCCAGAAGCATTATTGTCTCTACATGAAGGTAGAAAGTGAAAGGAAGGGTTTGGTCATGACTTGGCGTGGGGGGACAGAATGTGTATCAGTTACCTTTGAATACATGGTGCAAGTTCTAAACAAACCTGTATGGTTCTGATAAAAGTAGGTCTGTTTCTGCAGCATTGCTGCTGTTCTGCTCAATGAAATATTCAATAATAGTAATTCTCTTCCTTCTTGCAATGTGCAGGGACCTTACTCTCTAAAAGTACAACCATTTAACAGCCAGAAACATTGGCCAAGACTAACGCTAAGGCAGAACATGAAGTCATAAACATGCACAGATGTTACTATTTGAAAACATTAAAAAGGGACTGAAGTTCCTGAGCACATCCCAAGTTGTGTTGATTTCAGCAGTAATGAGTCATAAGGGAAGAAGATACTACTAAAATTAAATGCCTGGGACACTTTTCTTTGCCACTTACATTTAGAAAAAAAACAACAGTGTCTTTAGAAAAACTTAATGGGGAGGAGAGCACTCAGAAAGACTGACATTACCAAGGGCTAATATGAATAAATCTTCTTGCCTGTATTTATGTGGTTAAATAAATACAATGCTAATGCATTACACATTTCTGATGATATCATGGAAGGCTCAGGAGATCTAATTTCACAAGTATCTAAAAAAGGTTAGTGCTGAAGGTTACAGGAAGTTATGAAACTGATTGTTTTAGGCAAAAGTTTATTTAACGGAATTTGGGCAGTTTCATAAACATAGCAAAGAAAGTGGGACTACTCACACATTCTGTGCCAGTCTTGCTCTGATTAATAATTGCATTGAGTCTACTGAAATATTCAGTTAGGTGAGCAAACACACTCAGGAGGTCTTATTTTTTTAGAATTTCCTGAACTTTTTCTGAGTTCACTTTAGTAGCAGCTCAAGCCTACTCCAACATGCAGAAATAGGGATTTCATGCTGAGCATGAAAATTTACCACAGTGTGCTAACACAGTTATTCTCATGCTATCCTTTCTGGAGCTATCTTATCCTTGTATTCCAGAAGAAAGGGCTCCCAAATTAAGAAAATATTAAAAGAGATGCAACCCAATAGCTCTGTTCACTTTGGCAAGTACAATTCAAGGTTTCAGAAAGCTTTCCTTAGGGGAGAAAGTAAAATCTCTGAGAGCTGTCTTGGCCCATTATCTAGTAGAGAACTGGAATTTTAACTGAGGCAGAGAAGAGCTAATATTGCCCATTTTGCACTTTTACCAGTACAAGAATAAAGACACACAGAAAAAGAGATAATTTAAGCTATGGCTGTGTTACTAACTCAAGGAATAGGGTACCAAAACTGGAAGAAAGTATGAGTTCATGAAAAGAGAAATTTCAGATTTTTTCCCCCTTTTTTGTTGTTGTTCAGAGATTCTTTTCTTCACTTTTCTCTGTTGTTTAAGGATTCTCTTTGTAGAAACAACTTTGCCCCAGACACTTTCTCTCCAGAAATGCTCTCATTTTCTCTCATGCCTAGAGAGAACTACTTAACCACACATACTTCAATAAGAAAGCAGGTATCAGTCAACATCTCCTTGCTGGGCCCAAACTTTGCTAATGAAATGAACCAGTGCACGCTCCATGTCACCTTTTACAAAGTGGTCACTTACATATTCACCTACATATCACAGTATCAGTCTCCTCTATTTATTGCTGTTTGCTGGGGTTTGACTCTAGATACTTAGGTATCTAAATTTAGATAAATACATTTAGTTTTAGTTATCTATCTAAATATATAGATGGATACTTATGGAGAAGCTGGTTTGCTTCAGCGTATTTGAAATGAGGTGCCATCCACCAAAGATAGGTACACTCTTTCTTGATGGGAAAAAAAAGTAAGTAACAAATCTAAATGTAAAAGTGGATCTTTGGGGCTTCAGAATTGCCAGGTGGACTTTCTCAACATTCTTATTAAATTGCAAAGATCTTTTTTTTCCCTCAGAACTTGCCAAATTTCATAGTACTGTGGGACTTGGGCCACATGTACAGAATACAGATAAAAGTCTATAGGTTAAAGATAACAGGAAGCTGGATTTGGTTTATATCTTGCAGTATTTAGTGGCTTCATTCCCTTTATTTCTAAACAAACACTTGACAAGGCCAAAGGAGTAAAGCTTGAAGGCATTTTCCCCAAAACACAAACAGTTTTCTCAACGTTGAATGGCTTGAACATTTGCTTTACAGAAAAGGAAAAATCAGACTTACATATATTTTCCTTCAGAGATATGCATCCCACAGCCCCTTATAACCCTATATGAGTTTTGTTTTACCTCAAGGAGAACTAGTGAAAGTTGTTAAACTTATCAGCTGGCTAGGTCTGAAAATGCTGGAAATATTTCTACGATGTCTATTACAGTAGTTTTCTTTTTTAGCAGATGGCTAAACGAAGCCAGGACATTCTTGTTTAAAAGGGTATTAAATTCCAGTCTTCAAAGCAAAATCAACACAGAGATGTGTGGAGAATGTGTCCCCTTCTGACATACAGAGTTCAGGGTCTTCAGTGAAAAAAATTCTTTAACTTCACAAAAAGTGAAGTTCCCTTCCACATCATGGAATAAATAAATTGAGCCCAAACCAGGACCAATCACATGACATCACACGAATGCCACAGAACAGTCACATGATTCACATGACATCTTGGTTCATTTTCTTCCACTCAGAGCAACTCAGAGAGTTGTTGTGAGAAAACGAATAAGGGTCATATTCAACATAAAAAACTGTTGACTGAAAAGACACCATTTTGATGGAAACTGGAGTTTTTAGTAAATTAGTATTTTATATCCAAATTATCTGCTTTCAGCAGAAAAAGTTACTTGTGAGAAATAGAAGACAACAACAAAAAAATCCTTTCCAAGATTGTGTTCTGTTCAAGATTTTTTTCACTGTGTAGTTTTGCTAGTGTTTGTTATTCCTAAACCAAGCTACACTATGCTTACAGACTGAGATTATAATATAGCTCATCAGCTGCATAAATCTATTAATGGATAGGAAAACTACCAACGTCAAGGCACATGAGTATGTGGCCTCATGACAAAAAAGGCAGCAGTGGGCAAACAGTAAAGTGCTGAATTTCCTCCTCTTTAAAAAATTATACATGAAAGGAAAAACTTCTCACCTTCTTGCTCCATAGCGTACTGTGGAGATAGGTAGATGTAAGCCTTATAACTTTTGACAGACTTCTCAGGGAACGTAGGGCTGAACATTACAGAAAGTGGTCTGTCAGGTAACTTGTACAATCTTTTTTCTAACCAAGAATCTTGCTGAAAAATTCTCTTCCAGCTTGCCTTTCCAAAAGCTTTGGAAGAGTAAGTCGTAAGAGTTGGCATTATTTTCCAAAATAGAAGGAGCACTCACAGGAGTCTGAGTTGAGCCCCAGCTGCAATAAGGTATGGAAAGTTGCTGGGAAGATACAGACCCATTGCATTTCTGTTGATAAAGTGAATATGTATGTTACTAAGATGATGATAGTTTTTAATTATTTCTTTTGCACTGAATTATCTCCAAACCCCTGATATTAAATAAGATAACAGTGAAATAAACATTTAGTTACCTCAGAAATGTCACAAGTCCAACAGTGGCATTTCCCTTCATTTCCCTTATGAAGCTTCTTCTGACTGCAAAATTTTTATATATAGGCTAAGTGCCCAAATATGAAAATCTTTGGCAAGAACCCATCCATCCTTGACCTAGAACTTTGAGATTAGATTTTACACCTATTTAACAGCTGGTCACTTAGCATTGGCCTATTTGATGCAAATAGTCTTCCCTTTAAATAACACTCATTTCCATTTATTAGAGTAATTCAATTTCCTAAGGACAGCCTAATAATACAGCTGCCCCATTATGCCATGGATGAATGTAGTCAAATACTTGTAATTATATTTTAAATATGTTACTGCTATTTAGTATTCTATCACACCCACAGCATGGTTGGTAGCTCACAGATGTGAAGTACAGAGATCCCTGTCTTATCTAGAGAACATACAGCGTAGGTCCCTGTTCTAACAAGATGCGCTATATTGGTGCATTTTGTAATACTCATGCAGGTAAAACTTCTAGGGATTTAATGAAGAAAAGTTTAATTGACAATCATTTTACACACATATCTATAGGTAGTTCAGCAGAGGTGAATTACACAGTATTTTAGAAAGTCGTCCTTCCATCTAAATTCTGAGACTGGTTTTGCTGCAGGCTGTAATACCACAAAAGAGGGGTGCACTCACAAGGATTCACAAGGCCTCAACTACTCTTATCAGTAGGTGAAAATATCCTAAAGGTCTTTTATAACTAAGCCAGTTCCTCTTGGAACCAGTAGGAAGGGGCTGTAGAGAAAACCAGCCTCTGTGCTGGAACAGAGAGCACAGACTAGACTTGAGAAGGGTAGCAGCTGAGCAGGAAAAAAATCAAAGGGAGAAAGGTTTTGTAAGACAGATTTAAAAAGAAATGGGTCATGTGTATCAATGCATTCAGTGTCACAGAATTTCTAGCTTCAGTTAAGGACATAAACAAGTTCCCACTTTGGCGTCAAATGACATCAAAATTCTCCCTTTTCTCTCACTCTCCTGAAAACAAAGTGTCCGTGATAAAATGTGCCCAACATCCCATCCACCCACCTTAAATTCTCCCCACTGTACATTCTGAGATAGCCCTGCAGTGGCTTCCTGGGCCCCTATCCAGGGACCCAGCAGATAACACGTATGCTCCTGCCATGGCCACACCACCTCAGAAATGAGTACCCCAAGCACAATCCTGGGGAAGGACATCCTCGCAGCATGGCTTCCTGGCTGTTGTGGTTTAGCCCCAGTCAGCAATTAAGTACCACACAGCCGCTCGCTCACCCTCCCCCCCGGTGGGATGGGGGAGAGAATCGCAAGAGCAAAAGTAAAAAAACTCATGGGTTGAGATAACAACAGTTTAATAACTGGAACACACACAAAAAAATAATACAAATAAAAATTGTAATGAGAAGGAAAACAACAAGAGAGTGAGAGAGGAAGAAAACCCAGGGAAAAAAGGGGATACAACTGCTCACCACCCACCATCCAACGCCCAGCCAGTCCCCGAGCAGCAATTGCTACCCCCCGGCCAACTCCCCCCAGTTTCTACACTGAGCATGACGCCATATGGTATGGAATAGCCCTTTGGCCAGTTTGGGTCAGCTGTCCTGGCTGTGCCCCCTCCCAGCTTCTTGTGCACCCAGCAGAGCATGGGAAGCTGAAAAGTCCTTGACTAGTGTAGACATTACTTAGCAACAACTAAAACATGAGTGTATTATCAATATTATTCTCATACTAAAATCCAAAACACAGCACTATACCAGCTACTGGGAAGAAAATTAACTCTATCCCAGTCAAAACCAGGACACTGGCCAAGCCTGGTGTGTAACCCGTCCCTGCCTGGTGATGGCAGATCTGGGCTGCCCCGCTCCTCTCACTGGGGTGGAGGGATGGGAGCTGCTGGTGGTCCCACAGCAAGCTGCTGGCTCCTCTCCTTTGGGAGCTGGTGGCCTGCGCTGCACCCCAACAAAAGCCATGTTTGTGCTGCTCTGTGTGGTGGCACATGCTTCTCCAAGCTGCTACAAGCAAGTTGACCACATCCTTCCACAGCACAAATACAGTAGGCTAATGTGCTCAAGCTATGCCTGGACTGCCCCTCTCTATCTGAATATATGTTAATAATTATTTAATAGTCATGGGTGATGGAAGGTAAAGTAAGCAAGGCAGGTAACTTTTAACCAGTTCTATGACAATTTGTATCATCTGAGACCTTCCTCAAGAGGTTTATTCTTAATCTGAATTTGTTGTAGGCTCCTTGAAGCTTGTGACTTCCTCCCCCACCAACCCTCTGTTCAAGATGCAATAAGAGAGACTTTGCATTCTCCTGTTGACTTCATCCTTTTGAATGGGCAACATTCCTTCCTTTATCCCTTCTTTGGTGCCCAGGTGAAAAAATTTTCAATGGTCAGAAACAATGTTGTCTTCTGCTTGGTAACTTAGAGGTGCTGGGTGATATTTACCCTTTAAGAGCTTGTTGGCTTAATGATGCCTATTTGAATTCTAAATCAGGAGAATCATGTGAGTTTTCAAGTATTTTAATAAAAATCACCACAACAATGCACTGTTTGGAGAAGGCAGCTAACAGTTATTTGGCTGTATGTGCTAAACACAGCAAGTAGTAATATTTTAAATATTTTACGATGCTGATGGGGTTTATTCATAAGTCAAGAGAATCTTTTCTAAAAATTATCATCTGCATCCTGGGCTAGTCACTTTCCAAACTTGTGTACAGATGCAATCCCAAATTCAAAGCACTTACAATCAAAACCAAGCAACATTAAATGAGAGAGAAAAGGAAGAAAATACAGCTATCCTCAACTGCCTTTTCCCTGAACATTATGAATTAATTATTTTCATGAGACATTTAATTTGACACCAGCTTTAGAAGGGATGTGCAAAAGGGAGTAGTTTCCTATATAGCTTGTCTCAAGAAGGATATGATCTTGTCAGGCACAGGAGAGACACAAATATAGCACTAATCAAATTTGTTTTCATTACAGAGGCTTAGAGAGTACTGATGGTGTAGTAGAGGTAAAAGTACATAGGACAAAAGTAAAGCTGTGGAAGAAACTCGAAGATAATGAATAGAAACAATATAATTTAGCAAGAAGGAAAGAGACAGTAAAAGGATTGAAAGGGTATGATGAGCGATATAGATGATCTGGAGAGATACACAGTCTGGAGATAGTAAAGCTGGAGGCAGGAAGACTACCAAAATGGGTGATGAGAACCAAGATGGTAGTTGCAGGACATGGGTCAGAAATAAATCACCAATATAAAAATGGTAGTGGATGCAGTGCAGAGGAAAGCCCTTTAGGGACAGATAGAAAGCCCCTGGCATTGTCACAGTGTGAAAACCAACAAACTGAAAGAGATGCTGTAGAATTAAGCAGAGAGGTAGGTAGAAAATTAGGAGAATGTTTCACCAAACCCCGCAAAAGATACTATTTTCAAAGGAAAGATTGAATTGAAAGTGTTAGTGGCATAAAGAAAATAAAGGAGAGAAAAGAGTGGAAGACATTCCAAGCAATTCCAAGATTTGGCTAGCTGAGAGGAGTTTCGGGAAAGTGTTGAGACAGAAAGCTGACTAGAAGTGACTCAAGGTGCAGTTACAGAAATGAAGTAAATACTTCTGTTTGCAGAGCCAAGCCAATGAATCTAGATTTCTAAAGAGATGGAGCAGTGGAAATTACTGAAGGAAGACTTGTCTGCATGTTATAGCTTGAGGTATTGTGTATAGATAGATAATTATGTGGCCCACAGCATCTATAAACTGCTTAATCAGATTGAACCACTCTTTTTATAGTATATTTTTCTATGGAAAACACCACCACGTATTTAATTTCAAATCATTTACCTGTAGAAAAAATTATCTGTGAATGCATGTCACTTCATCTTGTAAATGCCCGCTACTTCACACTTCTTGGCGTAATTTCTACATTTACTCACGTCGCATAGTTTTGTTCATTACAAATAAAAAATTAATTATCACCAAGATAGTGCTTGCATGACAAAAATTAATGTGCAGTATGATAAAGAATGATTTATCTATTCTCCTTACAGCTGCTTATACATTTGAACTATTTTGTGAGCACTAGGTCCATTAAGTAAACGTTGTAGTTGAGTCAATAGCTCCTTCCTCTCCCAATCCATCATTAGCAGGAAGGTAAGTCCCATTGACTCCAGCAGAAAACAGAGCTAGACAAACCCAAATATTTTTTAAGATCCTGCCCGTCTAAGAATTGGAAATTCATGTGACTCCAGTTTACAAAATGCAGAGGCACAACAGACCTAAAACAATTTGCACAGGCTGATAAATCCAATTTACACTGATGCTGACCTTCCTCAGCTCAGACCATGTTCTCCCACTCCTACTGCACAGCTAAGCTGGACAGGGTCCTGCATCATCATCATCACCATCCTCATAGTTTTGAGCTGGTTTAACTCCCCAAGCCTGCTTACCACAGATCCAGGTGAACACTAATATTGATACAAAACATGTAGCTCTGTGCAGTGGGAGGGAAAAAGGACTACAGCAGCTTTGACTTAGATCAGCTTACTCTGTTTTGGAGCTCCTTCAATAGGAACAGGCCAACAAGGAGACAGAGGTGCCACCATCCCATAACCAAAACACCTGACACCATTTTCTAGCTTCAGATTTCATTCTTCATGGTCCAGCAGGGACATTATAATGCAGTAATCTTCTGCAAGCTTAGAATGAACTGCTGTTTTAAAATTTAAATCAGATTTTGGAGCTTATATCCTACTATTAGAAAAAAGGATTGTGAAATGTGGCTTTCTTATCTTCCCCAAAAGTTTAATTGATTTTATGGAAATGGAGGGTTGTACCTTGAGTACTCTGGCTACAAGCTTTAGAGTTTTTCTTGAGAGAAGAAAATTGGTTAATTTACTGTACTTACATGACTGTAAAGCATTTGGCTTATTTCCACACTCTGAGTTACCACATTCTTGCTGATTTCTTGGAGTGAGGGGTGGATAGTATTAAATACAATAACTTAAATGGTATTTAAATTATTAAAGTTTATTTTTAAAATGATTAATTAGTTATTAGTTATAGCTGCTATAAATATATTCTACATTCCTCTTCAGCTATAAAGGAGGAATGCCTGTCTAATCACAGTATTTCTAATATGGGCTAGCCAGTATCTAAGTCTTAAGTCCTAAGTATCCTTTTCAATGATCTGGAAGAAAATACAAAGCCATTGCTGGTAAAACTTGAAGAGCATGCAAAAACTGGTGGAGTGGCAAGTAATAAGGCAAATGTTCTATAGAATGATCTGTCTCGATTGGTTAGGAGCCTTCATTTGAACAAGAGAAATTTTAATAAGGACAAATGGAAAGTCATAAATCTAGGCACAGGGAATGCAAGTCATATTTATAGGAATGGACACTGAGAAAAGTGATTCTGAAACTGTAGGTGGGTAAGAAACTGTCTGTGAATTCCCAGTGCAACGCTGTTGCTAAATGAACTAATTTGATCCTTGGAAAAGTAAAGGAATATTGAAAAGAAGTAGATGCTTTTTGTTATTTCCATATTCAAAAACTGATGTCACCAATGCTGGAACACTATGTTTAGTCTGGCATTTGCATTTTTAAAAACATATTAAAAAATGGAAAATATTCAGAAGTCAATTAAAGCATATTTTGACACCTGAAAAATCTGTCTTAAGGCCAGAGAAGGTCAATATACTTAGTTCAATCAAGAGAATGCTAGAAAAGTATTTGCTCGTGTTGAGAGAAGCTAGAGTAAACCAGCAGAAAGTGTGGAAGGCAATAAGCTTGAAGTCTCAGATGCTTAGAGGAACATGTATATGTTATGTATATAGAATTCATACAAATAGATGGCAATCAAACTATTTAACAGCTTTTAGTTATGTACCTGCAGAAGGTGTTTTCCCTTGTTTTCCATGAATACTGCTCAATATAAAGGGTATCATTGCTCTTCAAATGAGAGATTGGCAGTGTTAATTTCCAAGAAATCAGGAAAACAGACAACATCAGAGTTAAGGAAGAGATATTGTCTTATCACCACTCATGTTCAGACCAGGCAGAAAAGAAAGAATTTTAGTCACCAGCTGAAAACACTATGAGGAATGTGTTTTCGTTCATCACTCCTTCAAAAAAAAGGGACAAAGGAATCTGGATTAGTCAGTCAAAGAAGGATTAAGACAAACTCAGATCTGAAAAGAGGATGAAACAGTATATGGAGACATTAAGTGGGGTTCAGATGTTGGGGGGGGGGTGTTTTGGGGTTGGGGGTTGTTTTTTTTTTTTAAACAACCACAGCATTGGAAATAAAGAAAAATCCAGAGAAAGTTGAAAGGACAATTTCTTTAGAACCACCTCACCAAATAGAGACAGTATCTCTAAAGAAATCAATAAAAATTGAATTGCTTGCTTGCTTGCAAACCAAGAACACTTACTGTGTTACTCCCAACAAACAAAGATTCAGTAAACCTTGTGTGTCAACTATCAACTTCTCGTTTCCCTATTTACAGTGACAGAAAAAATCTTCTGTAATAACAGAAGAAGGTTTGTGCAACAAATCACAGTTTGTATGTGCCTACATGGAAAGATTTCAAATAGTAACTGGCTTTTTAATCAGACACAGGGAGGTGCAGCAAAACCCAACATGTAGAATTAAAATGAAGTGCATTTGTTTACACTGAAGGTACCTGTTGCAAGATAAAACTCACCAAGAGGTGTTAGATTTTCCATAATCTGAAATCTTTAAGTCAAGATTGGATGTTAATCTAAAAGATCTATTTCAAAAGTTATGGCAACATGCAAGAATTCCTCAACTGTGTTATGCAAGAAGCTAGTCTAGATTATTTTTCCAACTTTGAATTCATTGAAACGATGAAGAATAGAGGGAGTCCTAAATCCCACTGCAACAGAAAAGACAAGTTGCACCAGGGAGAAATGGCAGTGTATACAGACAGACCGTATGCTAAATGAATCCTCATCTGCTGGAGAGGGGTAGGTGACCTGGCATTTTCTGGCTTTCTTGAAAATTTATTTTATAAGAAGAATGGGGGGTCTTTCATAAAACTCAAAAGGGTAAGAGGGGCATCAGAAATTAAAATGAACATCCATAGGTTTTCATATTTCTTCAGACTGCATCTAGTAATTCCAAGGACATTCATAATTAAGCAAGGTTATAGTATTTAATTTTCAAAGTACTGTACATACATTGACTAATCACCTAGAAATGCTTTTTAATTTGTTAGACTTGCAGCATCAGCTTCATTTTTAAAGGTTTAAATATTGTTTATTATAAGCCTGAAGTATTCTGTGTGATGCTTCCAAATATTTTTTTTTTGTGTCTTTAAAAGATTCTCTGTTATAGAGAACAGTATGAAATATTAAGCAGCAGTAATGTATTTGAGATTATGCTGATTTTATTTTGTCAAATACATGTTATTGTTTATTGCAATAAATAATAATAACAACATAGATAATTTCTGCAGGGAAAGAAAAAATATACAGAGAAGAAATCTATAATTATGTAAAAAACAAAATGTAATATTTTCATGACAGCAGGTTCCATGATAAATAGCCAGTAGGAGGCAAATTGGAGGGAAGCAAAGGAGGCGAGAGAAAAATTATCAAGTTATTTAGATGTATGACACAACCATTTTCTTCCCGAATATGGACTACCATATTTGAAAATAAGGCTTTGAACAACATCTCTGTCTCTGAATTTAAAGCTTCATGGGTTATTTTTCTCAAAAATCATCTTAGAATTACAGCATAGCTGAAAATAATTTTTCAAAATGTGAAGGGGAGTGCAGAAAATTCACCTTCAACCTTCACATTGTGGCAAATCCAGCTAAAACGAATACTACTTTATGTGACTGTAAATTTTGCAGAGCCTTTACTTCTCTCTTTTCCCAAAGATGTCCAGAAATATAACCAGTTCCCTTATCCTCCTATCTGAACAAAAAAGTAATCCTATTTTCTTAAGACATCAATTTTTACCTCTTTCGTGATGATTTATAAGGTTGCAGTTTTCCTTTTATTCTGACAGACTTCTGTATTCTCATTGCAGCTGACCTCCGAATGCGCCATAGGAAGCAGAAAAGTTTGATACCATCACTGCAGGGTAACTTCTTGTTATTGAAACAATGACTAGTCAAGCAGCAGGATACTCTGTGAGAAACCTCTTAATTCTAATCATTGAAAAGACTTCTTCTTCATCAAAATGACCCTGGAGTTCCTGATCTGATTCTTGAAAACGACAATGTTGAAGTAGCAGGGTTTAGTCAAGGAGGATTTTACTATGAGCAGATGCGGTAAGCAGGGCCTTATTTTTCTGGGATGTCTCTGAGAAATGAATTCTTTATAAATTCACCACACTGTTTTTACCTCCAAACTATTATTTTAACCCAGATTACACTCACACTAATTGTGCTCCCTACTGCATTCCTACCAGTTATTAAATAGCAAGGAATAACCTTGGACTGCTGTCATTAAAGATACTGCTTCTCACAATATGTTTGGAAGTTAGCTAGCGGGAAGGTACACAACATGTAGGATGAAAGCAAATGCAGACTTTTGGGGAGACTCTCATTTAATTTCCCTTTCTCTCTCCATTCCTGTTCACAGAAAATCGCTTTTATTCATACACATACACATACGCAAAGATGCCTTAACTTCACAAGGACAATCAATAAAACGATTGAATTGGAAAAACAAAGAGCTTTTGTACAGAGTTATCTGTAAAGGGTATACTCTCTCTACAGCTGACAAGACAAGAAGTAAACCACTAAATTTGCAGCAGGGTAGATACGGGTTAATTATGAGGAAAAACAATGTAATAGATAGGAAACACTGGAATGGATTGTTACGGGAATCTGCTGAGCACCATTGTTAGAGGTTTGGCAAGCATATACAGGATGGTATAGCTACAGCTGATGCTGCTTTTGGCTGGACACTTAAATATATATAACTATCTTTGTAATTAATGAGTGGATGATGGATTTGAGAAAAAAAGGGTCATCTTGTATCTGATTTACCTGGCACATTCCAGAAAAATTATTAAAAAATAAAGTATTTAGCTTTTCAGTAAATAAACTAACTGCTTTGTAAAATGTTGTTTAATGGAACATTCTGGTCTTTTTTAATGATGATACTTGAGCATGCATTTCAGCAGCTCATGAGTATATGTGCAGGGTTTTCAGATTTGGGAGTCATTTTGTAGATCACCTTAAGAAGCTTTATGAACTACCACAGATCAGCTGCTTGGAGGTTGAATAATACTACACCAAAAGTCCTCCTGAGGGTCTTTTCAGCTGTATTTTTCTATGGCTTTATTTAAAAATAAAATTAAATAAAATAATTTTTTAAAAGACTGCTTGGAAACCATATGACATGAAACTCTTGGCAGGCAAAATCTCACTTGCCATTACCAGTCCTTGTTAAGATAAGATTGTGTTGCAGATAGATGGTATGAAACTGAAAAGACCTGTGTTAACACTGGACTACTAGGGTAACCTTTCTGAAGTTCCTGTCCCAGCTCTGGCACTTCTTTCAGGTGGGTCCTCAACACTCACTTTGAAGCCAGCGAAATGTCTATAAAAGCCTCTGTTTCTACATATAAATAAGTAAATGGTGGTCCAGGACCAAGCCCCAGCTTTGAGGCCAAGGGATGCTCATTTCTCTTAGAGAAAGCTTTTTGGTGTAGTACAAACCACAGCCAGCAGGAGTCCAGTGTTTGAACGGGACTGTTGATCTTTTATTTGACAGTATGGATAAACATGGGTGCAGGGGAGACTTCAGCCAAGTGCCCAGGAACGTGGATGTGGCCAGTCTGTTCCAATTTGACCTCAAGGACCAGAGAACAGATCCTGGCCTTCATTTTATTTTATAGTACAGAAACAGTCAGAGGTGCAAAGCAATACACCCAAATGTGACAGCTGTTTCTCTCACAAGTCAAAGATGAAAGGCACTAATAGGACAAAAGCAGCTCTTGTAAGAAGACCAGCATGAGCCAGTGGCAGTAGGTGGGCTAAGCATCTTGCAAATTGAACCCTTCTGCCTTTGAAGTTCCTTGGGTGACTGGCTCAGGCAGAGCTTAGTGGTAAAGGGCATGGAATTTGGCCAACCCCCTGAAAAGAGGATCAGGGCAGGGGGAGTCCCTGACTATTCATAGGGTGGACAAGCTCAATACTTGACTTTATGACTAAAGTACTCTATCTTGTTTTCATCACCTATAGAATGGTGCTATGGACACCACCACAACCCCTGGAGCTGTTGCAAAGCATTCTATAGCTGTTATAATGTTAACAATAGTCCTGAACATCACCCACAGCCCTCCTGGCTTCTCTTGGGTCTGCACTGGCTTTTTCATGCTTTTCCTAATATATATATAAAATCAACTTATTACTATTTACAAAAAGCTTTGCTAATCTGGTATATTTAAACAACTAATATTTTTAATAAAGAAGTTTCTCTTAGTTGTTCTTCCAAGAAACCTGTGCTCAGCTTTTTTGGGTTTTGGGTTTGTTTGTTCTAATGGGGGAGCAGAGATGAGAATACTCTGTGGCCATTGCAGAAAAATACAACAATGACATCATGGTAATGCTACCTTCTGCAAAGTTGCACATCAGTCCCAAAATGGTATTAGCTCTAGCAGTCACTTGGGAAATAAAAGTAACAGGTTGACTCATAACTGCAAATGTTAAAGGCTAAGAAAAAAGAGGAAACTGTAGGGTCAGCTGCAAATATCTGAACCTGCTGGAGAAAGAAAAGCAGCATAAAAATACTGCATGTCAAAAAAAATTGCTGGTGAATATTAAATACTCTGCAGGTCAGCTAGATCAAGTGGCTCCTTTCCAAAAATAAAAATTAACAGGTAAGAGAAGTTTCTCTTTCATTGCCAAAAACCTGTCTGCCTTTCCTCATTTTTGGGATATGACTAGCAATAAGTGAAGAAATACATTTATGTCTAGAAAGAGCTATAACTTCCAAAGGAATAACTGAAACCCTCTCCTTCTATGTATAGCATTGATAACATAGGTAGTAACACAGATTTGACCACTGAATTGTCAGTTGAAGGAACATGCCATAGGATGCTATCCTTTTTCTGTTCTCTGATGATTTACGATTAGGGGAGCTCTAGGCCTTCAGAATCTTATGTCACTTTTTCTTTGGCTATATCTGGGGATTTAGGAATTTCTGTGTCCCTCCTGTTATCTCAACAGTAATGAATCTGCTTTGCTTTTCTGTTTAGCTTCCAAGTGCTGAGGCACAGTTATCTACAGGTCCCTAACTCTCCCTAGCATAAACAACTGTTCAAAACAAGTACCAGGCTGTAAACATCACATTTTGAGGGGTTTTTTTGTCAGTCTAAAGATAGATGTATCTATGGGAGAGAAAATATAAGATAACAAGCAGTACTGCAGGAAAACATCACAACAGAATAGGTACCACACCGCAGATACATCTGAGATAGAATGGTGTTAGCAACAAGACACACAACTAGGAAAAGTCCAGCATGGGAGAAATACATTATCAAATATAATAGATATGACTGACAAAGGGAGGAAAAGGCAAAGCAAAGGTACTCTGAAGCAAAAATAAAGCCATGAGATATTTTCGTAGCAGCTCTGAGCACCTGTAGTTTAACTTTTCAAAACAGAACTTCTGAAGCTTTCCTAAGGATGGTTTGAGATGATGAAAATCATCACTATTCGCAGATGTGTACAGTTGTTTCCATTTGACAGTGTATAGATAGTTTATATCTATACCATAAGGATATGCAGAGTAGTCCTTCATAAAGAAACACCAAGTTCAAGATGTAACATAAAAGACTTACATTTAAGGTTTTTCGGAAACAACATGCACACTCAGAACCTTATGACACTGGGACTTTCAATATTCAGAGGTGCAGAATAATCTTCCTTTCAGAACCCCAATATTGAGATACTGCAGTTTTGCTCCATTTTTTTTAAGTCAATGCCTCTGTTTATCTAAATACTCTAACAAATAAAAGTTTTAAGAAGTATGAACTTGAGATTTACAGAGCAGTTCAACAAATATTTAAAGTAATATTACTTTCACCACTCTGTGAACAGTATCAGAAGTTAGGATAGCATATCTTATTAATAGAGAAATCCTCCACAATGACAGTCATCTAGCTACTTTAAATCTCCAAGCAGGAGACTTTTGCTAAACATTTTGTTAAAGGAAGTAGAAATAGTTAACTATAAACGGCTTGTTTAGCACAGCCAGGGACATATAGATATCTTAAAATCTAATTGTCAAACAATGTGTAAAGAAGACTCTGCCAGTCTAGCTCTTTTTGGTCAACCAGGTGCCTTTAGTAACCATTGTACCACATGCTGCAGAATCTGTCCTACCACACACAGTGGAACATCACATTTTCTTTTATTATCAATTCTCTGGAAATCAAAATGTATCTATGAAGTCACAATAGCTATTGACTCATTCTGAAGCAACCTGCATTGTTTGCTCAGCTCTTCCTCTAGCCCAACACCATTAAAGACATAATTGTTCTGAGGCGTACTCTCAAGTACCAAATTAAGTAAAGCCCAAACTTCTCTCTTCTGCAAATTTAGCTCAACTTTTCATTTTTCTCCACACCTTGTATCAAAAAATTTTAAAAAATAAAAACAGTAACTGCAACAAAAGATGATTAAGACATCAGAAAAGTTACCTCTTTTGAGATCATTTCTGTGGAAGTGGAATACTGAAGCAGCACAAAGACCTCCATCTCATTCTGGAAAGGAGAGAGAGAAAGGATTAAAAATATTTATTTTCCTGGTCATCTGTTCCAGTTTTAGTTTTAACCATTGTGAACTTTTCATTTAGAATTATTCAGAAACAATTTCACTTATGAAGATCTTTCCATTGAACCTCTCAAAGCCAAATGTCAATAAAATTTGGAAACCTAAGAATTAATTAAAATACAACAAGATTTCTTTCTTCAGAGCCTCTTTGCAGGTTCTATGCTGTACCTGAGACTGGACCCACTGTCCAATTTACTATCACCATTGGAATTCCATCCTTGATCTAAAGTATCACTAAAGTACTACTTTGGCAGCAAAAACATTAAAATGCACAATACCTATATTAGTCATAGTCACTGATTTTCTGTACAGCCTTATAAAACAGTGACATGGCCTTATATACCAGAAAGGAACTTTTCTAGCACTGGCGTCTTATGTAAAAAATTATACATCTATTTGCAAGCCAGCAGCACATTTTTCAGTCTGAGATCTCCAAATAAATAAAAAGATACCTCTAAACTAATACTCCATTTTACCAGTCCTTTTAAGTCTTCTCTCCACTTATTCTATGTCACTTATTAAACCACCAACTAGGTGGATACTCAGAAGGTATAATACAAGAACTTAGTTTGTCATAAATTTTCTCTGCCAACATCAAAAGCAAAATGCATGAGAAAGATCAAAGTAACTAGAGCACTTGACTTCAGTAAATATGCAATTTCTGCTTCCTAAAAGGTTGTGTAACTCCAGACTGGGATACAGCTGAACAGAGCTGGGCCCGCAAAGAGACAGGGTGCAGGGACAGGTCACAATCCAAGGCGGAGTGGGATCTGGGACCCAGAAGCCATGGGCTTGCTCAGTTACAGAGATCCTTGCATATTTTTGGCCTACACCCATAAACCAGCAACTTCATGTTATTCTTGGACCCTCCGTCCACCATTCTTCCCCACAATGTAAGGAAATGTTTAGTTTCATTACTGCATAAGGACTTCTGCCTTCTTTGACATTCTTTACTTAAATGGCTGAATTTTGTGTGAGAGTCTACAAGGAAGTTTGAGGGGTTTTTATCAGATAAAAAAGTTTAATGAATAAAAGCCTATAGAGACTGCATGACCCCGCTTCAGCAGCTATATTATTTGATTCACTGGAGTTGAGACAAAAATTGTCAGACGCAACTGAATGTTTAAGGACACAGTGAGCTAACGTTTGTAGTTGCAAGTTGAAACATAATCATCACTTCTTCAGCTGAATTTTATGAACATTTTAATTGTTAAGAGTCCAGTATATTGTAACCTGTTACTATTAACCAATACAGTAACTAAATAAAAATTCAAATTAAAATCATGGATTTGAAGGGGGTGGGGGGAAGGGAGAAAACTGCGATTCAAATCCGAAGGCATTTTCAGGGACATTGATGATGGAGGTGTAACGTGAAAGTCTGGACCTACTGCCAGGGTAGATGTGCTTTCTCTCTTTTCTTCTTGCATTTGGCAGGAAATATTACACCCTTACATGCAAAAGAATAGGAGGCAGGCACTTAGCATCCATAGCAGTCAGCAATGGAACCTTGGCGCACAGAGCTCACTTCCAAAATAGCTTTTATAACTTCATGGGGATTGCTAGATCCCTAAAAGCTTTTATGACTTCATGGGGAAACCTACATCCCTAAAAGTGAAATGGCTGCCTAAAGCTTCAGCTTTTAAATCACCAGTTGGCAAGAGAGCACATATATGCAGAATGTTTAAAAATATTAACAATTCTATGGCAAATTAATACTGAAATGTACTAACAGATCATGTTAACTTGTTACTCCATCTTGTTTCTCTGATTTCAGCAAGGTATGGCCATATTTGCTTATGATACCGTCGGAAAACATCACTGAAATCAGAACCTCCTGGAGTAAGTCCTGGGAAATTCAAGTTAGAAGTCAAGCACATCTTCCTAATCAGTAGATTTCTTTTTAAAAGCTAATAGGATTAATAAAAGAACAATTACTTTCACTCTCAATCTTCTTCTAAATTGTTGTAATCTTGGATAAATAGAGTTTAATGAGATCAACTTATGCTAAATTGATTTTTCTATTCTACAGAGCAAAGTGCTTTTCAGTTCAGAACTCAGCAATACATGCAGTGAAGTTATCATGATCAAAATATTATTTTCGCTATATGAAATGTGAAGGCATGCACAGTATATTGCCTTGCTATGAAATTCTAATATAAATGTGCGTAATTTCTATATCCAGATTCCTAAAATGAATGTTTCATTCCTTGCAATAAATTACTTTTTTCCCTTTTCAGTGGAGGATTTTTCAAAAACAGATACATTGCTTTTGGAAATCACATATATCCTTATAAGACAGATAAAGTCATCTTATGTTGAATTGAAGTCAGGACCTACCAAATCTAATACATCTTTTGAATCAAATATATGATCTACTAAATCTTATCAGTATTATGTCTATTGAAAGCTAAACTGATGAATCACTGGAGAAATTAGATAGCAAATGTGTGACAATATAGTATTTATTAAAATGGACCAATGATTCGTTTCAGTTCCCAGAACTTAATATATCAACTTTTGAAGAATTCTTTAAAATTGTGGAGATTTTGTAGAAAGGCAAAACATACAGGTAAAAATAGACTATGAAAAAAATGGTCCATGAATGCATTCCAATTTACACACCTGCTATATTTTTTGGCCTTTTTAATTAAGAGGACAGGCAAATAGATGTTAAAATGAAAGACAGCAACATGATAAAACCCAGTAAAATATTGCCAGGCATTATATTTATGATGGTTTATCTTAGCCATTAAAAAGAAAGCATTCAAAAACATTTATATGGATAATACCCCTAACACTATTTTCTGTGTATATGGATCCCAGAATATGTCTCTAAATATAGGCTGAGGTAGGGCTGGTGTATCAAGTGCATTAGAGACAAGCCCGGGAGTTAGCCTTTTCTGCTCTCACCCTTAAGTAGAAAATAAATTCCTGAAGATCTTAAGATGTCCTTTTTGCCTGTGTAACCTATCTCCAAACATTAATCTGCAAGTACAAGAAGCAGAAACAATTTTGCCTGGTCTGGCTGATGACCAGGGATAGGACGTATTTTTCCACAAAGACCTAACTCCCTTGCTGAATGAAAAAATGACATAATATAAATGTGCAGCTATATATTGAAATCGTCCAATTAGCCCTCCTGTACTGCACAAGGGATCCTTACTTGCTCTGCTGAACACTTTCTCAGAGTAATCCCACTTGGTAGTCATATCTTAGACAACCATAACAGAAGTCTGGAGTCTCTAAAAAGGCGTGCCTCTTTTCCTCTCTTTTGTAACCTCCTACATTTCCAGTATCCTGTAAATAATTAGGCATAATTAATTCTACTGAGAGTTTTCACAACCCTAACAAGACATATTTAAAAATGGAAGAATCGCTCAGTATATATATGTTTTCCCTACACAAAGCTTCCCTTATACAAAATAGCATAGTGCACCTTTACTGTCATGTTGCAGTATTTCTAACTTTGCAGTCACATGTGTGTCTACCCATCTTCCATTCAGCTGATGTATTGGTGCAACCAACCTCACTTGTCAGAGGAAACCGAGTACAATACCCATCCAATTTCATCCTTACTTGCAAAAGGGATTAGACCACATCAGGTCTGGCTCCCTTGGCCCCCTCAGAGTCCTCCAACGTTGTCCCATGAGGCTTCACATGCCTGCAGGAAGTGTTATAACTCACTGAGGCAACTAGACTCCCTGGAAGAGGACCAGCACAGCTGGGAGGTGCCCAACCCTGTCTCATGGCCAAGCCCAGCCCACCAGCAGCCACAAACAGCAAGGGCTGTCCCCCAAGGCTGCTGGGATGAATGCTCATGTTAGTAGGAAAGAAGAAATAGTTAAAAAAAAAAAACACACACACACACAAAAAAAAACCAACAAAAAATCCCACTTGGGAACAGGAGTAAACAGACTGCCAAGGAGACATGCGTGGCCTGGTACAGCAGGCGACTTTGGCAAGCATGAGACTAAGGTCAGCAAAGTCCCAGCACGCTTGGTAAAGGTGCAAGCTGTGAAGGTGCTGCAGTGGATGGATGAGTTTTTTGCTCAGCATGGGACAGAACAAACTTCTTAGGCTGCAGAAAGCCCAGGCAGGTAAGGCCAGATGGTTCTGGAGTTGTTATAAAGAAAACATATTGGCATTCCACCACTCAAAATAGGTCACCAGAGCTAACACCAAGGCCCTGGCCATGCCTAGGGTGGGAACCTGAGTATTCACTCCAGCGCTGCTAACAAAGACAATAAAAACCTAGTCACTGTGATGATGCCAGATGTAAGTGAAGGGGGAAAACTAACAGGTCAGTTGTATAAAAGGGTGTTTATTTGCATCAAGGTCATTTTACGCTCAGAAAAATCACAATGGCTTGCTTCTCAACTGACCCATCAGGGCACACCAGAATACGTCTTTAGGCACCCAATTTGAAAGAAATGGCTAGTATATTTATGCTAATTAACTTTGCATATTGTCTGTATGGAGAGCCAAAGGGAATATTCATATGCTTACTTATTGGGATGTGCTAGAGAGCCTTGCTACACTAAACTGATTTAATCTTCCATTCTCATTCTCATATATGTCTGTACAAAGATTCTGCTACCAAAATTTGTAAGCAGACTCTCCTAGAGATTATTGCATTATAAATAGGTGATAAGGCAGAACAAGAACTAGCTGAATGGTTTCAACATCTCCAAAATCTGGTATTTAATTTTCTCTAAACTAAAGCACCAAGAATATTGTGAAAGAACACTGAAAGATAAGAGATAGAGCCAGTTATTCCACCCAACTGCCAATATGTTGTATGAATTTGTGGCTTCCATATGTTTTTGAATTTATCTTCCTCATTTTTCACGATTTCTGTGTTATCTCTTAGAATGAAGCCATTTCTATTAGAAAACATTCATTCTCATACTGCTGGATTCTCATTAGTTTTCCCGATCTCTGAGTATTTTTTGCGGTTCAGATGCCCTAAGAGATTTTTGTTTTGTTTTGTTTTGCAGCTCTTGAAGTCCAGCACAGGATTTAAGAAGCTAATATGTATCAAAAAAGGTAGTTATTTTGAAATTACTCTCACTGTAATTTATACCTTTTTCCCACAAGTTCATTGTTCAAACTATCTCACAAAATAATAGCAAGATGATAATCTCTAAATGGATGTGTACTGCCACAGCAAAATGAGAAAATGGGAACACTTCGGCCAGCATAATTATAGTTAGTCATCAGTATCTGTCCTTCAGAAATTACTTCTTGAATAAATACTCGCATGATATGAGGTCAGTATTGCTGGCATCTTAATTGTGATACATTCCACAGTTTTCTTAATGGCTCTTGCCTATTTGGCAGGTTTTGTCATTTCTACAGGAGTAAAGTGGTACTGTGGGCATGGGACAGCCATCAATCAGTTTGCCACCTTGTTTTAAACAGAGGTTGATAAACTAAACACAGCAGACTGCAATGGCAGTATATGTGATGCAGTACAAAAGCAAAAGGGGAGCTTGAGAGAAATATTGTTTAAAACTTTTGAAAATTATAGAATTGAAAAGCAACATATCATAAGAAAATTTTCAAAGCTGAAGATGTTTCAACTTACAAATCAATTGAATTGCTTTAATACAAACTGCTATTTGGAAAGATCTGCAGGATGTATGACAAGTAATTTCTTTTAACTTTAGTCTGATTTTTGTGGTTATAATACATATATTCATATATACATACATGTAATACACGTATGTATTACAATATATGTAATCCTTATTTCCCTCCCTGCTTAGAATTAATTTACTTGTGCCCTTCTCACTCAAATTCTGCAAAACCATGCTTACATATTTACTCAGTTTAATGCCCTACTAAACATTTCTGAGTCTTTGTAAAATGGCATTCCTTTTATACCTCTTTTGTTTTATGGCTCCTACTCTCTTCTTTTATAATTTGCTAATAATATCCACTGGTTTGGGTTGTTTTGGTTTTTTTTTAATGTGGCAGTTAATCTGAAATGCATTCTGCTTTCCGATAGCCGAGGAAAAATTCATATTTGCCTTTTAAAGAAATTGAACCCCTACTTCAAAAAATGCAGCATATAACATGTTTCATGATCCCACTCTCAATATAATGTCGGGATGTGTCAGTCTATCATTTTGAAGAGCTTGTGTTTTTCATGGTCATCTGTGGGTAAAACTTTTAAACATTCCTTAGGAGTCCATGTCATATTTTCAGAAGTTAATTGTGAGTTTTGAAGCCTAATTCTATTTGCTTTCAATGGACGTTAGGCTTCTTTATTCCCTTTAAAATTAGGACATTGGGTACTTTTGAAAATTTTACTCCAATGTGACCATTCTTGTGACATTTACCGCCTGATAATTAAGACGATTAGAATATCTTCTACACTATCATTAGCACACATTTGACATACTCAACTAATTTTTGGATACTGAACTACTTTATATTTCTGAATTAACATCCACATTGTCAAAAGTAGCATCTTCTTGATAAAAGCTAACAGCAAGCTCTGAAGTACAGCAAACTAATAATACAGTTCCTGTTCACTGCATGGTACAATTCACAACTCTCAATGAACAATGTAGTGACAAACTTGTAAGAGTGACAAGACAGCAGTCTGTGTGTTATGAGGTTTTTTACTTTCTTTTATACTAGGTTAGAGAGGAGGTTTTCTGAAGGTGAAGTTGTAAAAAATTTGCATAGGAAATAGCATCCATAGCTCAAGATAAATCTTACATTCATCATAATTTATGTTATTAGATTACCTTTAGCATACCTCATCAGAGGAGCAACTTTCTACAGTTCTATTTCTTTAAAAATTCTATAACACAGATAAATTAAAACATATGCAGTAATGATTTAGCTGAGATGCAACAATGTTTCTACAATGGAGTCCTTCTGTGACCTTGCCAAGTTTACAGAGTGTGCCAATAACAGAGCTGGGATTAGAAAAGTGACTGATTAAAATTTTGCTCACTAGGATAAAACACTTGAAATGAATCATCTAATTTTCCAGCATGTCCTAGGGTTGCTGCAGGCACAATAAATTACATTCATATAATAGCAAACAACTATGAAAAATTAGAGTTAATATATTTCATATATATTGTAACACTATGACCTATTTTTAAAACTCTCAATTACCTTAAATTTTGATGTTCACAGATAATGAAATATATGACCAGTATTTTTCAGGGTGAAATTTCAGAACCATCAGCCCGATCCAAAATACATAGAACTCCACTGAAACCTTTCTCCTGACTCAGTAGACTCCAGAACAAGCCCTATCTGCACATTTCTCATTAACATCAAATGCTGTCCCTAGAATCCCCACAAAGAATAGACTTGCAGAGATGCTGAATGTTCTGGGTATAACCTTGCACTCCAGTGAAATGAGCAGAATATAAATAGAAAACAGCAACAAGCAATTGCAGTGGAAAATAATCAGCAGAAGTAGTAATGGAATTAATGGCTGCCAAAGCCTTGCACATCATGGCAAAAATGCAATCTATCATGCAGCTGTTTGTCATTCTTGCAAAGGGTTCCAAAGGGATAAGGTTCACCTAAGGAAGCAAATCTCCTAGGTTTCCTCTCTAGTAAAGAGATGTAGGCTCCTCCAGAGGGAGATTAAGAGCAGACTCTTCCCATTTCCTTCTCATGGAGCCCATCTCCTCCACCCACTGTAAAGACAGCCCAAGGAGATTAGCTGCTGTGGGGTAAAAGCCTATTATTGGCAAAAGCAGTTACACAGAACTCAGTTTTTCTACATGAGTAAATAGTTAACATCTATGTTTATGTAACAACCTCTAACTTTTGTCAAGATACTGACAGAGCTACTCAGCTAGTTTGGTGGGCCACTAAACAACATAATCAGCAGAGTGGTCTATTTTAAGGTTCTTAAAATTTAAATTAAATCCTTTTACATTACCAAAAATATTATTTTTCATTGTATCTATTTTTACTACATCTGTTACAGTAGTTCCCAAAAGTTTCAGAGAGAATTATGGTGGATGCTCTATAAAGACATCAAAAAACCCCACAGTATCTCCTTAAACTTGTCTTCTGTTCATCTCATGCCATAAGTAACTCCCACAATTGCTGAAAGGTACAGGAGTTACATTTTGCACTCTGTGCATTAATAGAATTTGAAAGCACTTGAACACACATATATGTCAGAATGCCAGCTATCAGGCAAACTGGGGAAATGCCATACCTAAGAGAAAAATGTAAAAATGAAAGCATTGTGGCAGTTCTCATTGTGGTCAAAATTTATAATAGGCTTTTGAACTGGATTTGAAAGCATATGGACGCTCTTAAAAGGAGCATCATCATTTTTTAACTCCTGAAAGGCAACTTGCACTCTTCAGAATATCCTACCATTCTGCTACACTGCGAACCTGGTACCTCCAAGGTAACTAAGATTGCTGTGTATCATGAAATACCCTATCATCATTCCAGAAAATGACTGTGGGGGAATGAATTAGATTACATAAGTAATCATGCTGAAAACTAACAAGACAAATTCTGAAATAAAAATAAGACAAGTTCAAGACAACTTGAAATCCTAAACCTCAATCTAATGTATAGATCTAAAACACAATCACTTCTCAATTGTTTTGTTTGTTTCTTTTCTAAATTAGGTACAAACTAGAATTCCTTACATAAACACAGGCTGAGATTCACTGGACTACTATTTTTGCAGATACTGCCTCCAATCAGGTGCTTTTTAACAGTTTTCAAGAGTACAATATTAGAATTTCATTGCAGATTTTAAGATGCCTGAATTTTGTAATGGATACACGAGGATTTTTGAAGAGAAATACAACAGTCACAGACTTTTTTTGTTTTTGTTTTTTAAATGAGGGGAAATATTCTACTGGTGCAAGTAATTTACAATCTCAAATGCATTTTCTGGAAAATAAATGTTCACAATAAAAAATTACATACAATTTTAAAAAAAATATTAGAGAGGGATTCCTAGAAACAATGTGTATTCTTAAACACCTTCTAAATTGTGATAACCGATACTAGATTTTCTAACATCACAAATTGCACTACCATAACAGGGAGTCAATATATTGCCAATTTTTTTAGATCACAACCACAAAAATATTAGCAAGTTAAAACTTGCTGCTGGGATTCAGCTGAAAATATTTCATTTTTCATGCTATAAGTATTTGCCTTCATTTTTAAAAAATGACGGCCATTGTTTTCGCAGACAAACAACAAGTTAATCCTAAACAGCCATTTATCTAAGTAGTAAGAAGGTACAAATATACTACCTTTAAAGAATGCATTTAAAAAAAAATAAAAATAAAAAACAATACTCCTTCACTGACTTTGCTATATATTAGCTTTAATGTTTTATAAATGACTGCACAGGTGACAAATGAAAGAGGTTTCTCCAAAAGATAACCAAAGGTAGACAATAAGCCCTCTGAACCAAATCTCTAATATTCATGTAAGTTAATAAATTTATAGACCAATGATGAGATGCTAGTCCATTTTAAAGAGTATTTCTCCATTCCTTTGCAGCCCTGAATTAGAGGTTTGCTCTAACAGCAATATAATATGCTATAGCTACAGGAAAAAATACGCAGTTCAAAAAGCAATTCAATCCATGTGATCCAATGTTTCTTTTTACATTAACTAGAAAGAAAAATATATTAACAGAAGCTCAGACTTTGGTATGCTGCTGAACAATTACATGGAAAAAGATGTTTACTGTTCACATGGGGTGCATTCACTTTAAATTCTCATTCAGGAAAGCATACTTATTCAGGAAAACACTTAAGCACATGCTTAACTTTAAACACATGCTTTGGGCCCAGTGAAGTAAATGAGATTTAATCATGTTCCAAATAATGATGGATATAAAGCCAAAAGATATTAACATGAATGGTTTTTGGATTCAAGCTTAGCATTTTTCAAGTCTTAAATAAGCACATACAGACATGTACACACACATATACATACACCCCCACACAGACACACACACACACACAGAGATCTGTCTCTAAACTAAGCCAAAACATGAGAAACTAGAATTCAAAAGATAATTTGCTAAGAAACCAGAATTAAAGTGAAAACAGAGATTTTTAAATACAGTGGCTACTTCATCTTACTGGCTCCTTAAATCCAAAGTTTACTTACTCTAAAGTAAACATTTACAAAAGCCTGAGCATTTCCTATCCAGAATCTTCCTTCCATACTCTCATGCCCCAGGTTTTGATCTCACAGAAAAGAAATGGTTTGGCTCTAACAAAAACCCAGTTTACACAGGTTTTTTTGTCATGTTTTGATGCCAGGAACAAGAATCAATTCCTCTGCTAAAGAGATGAGTCTCCTGATAAGAGACTGATGTTGGCAATAGCACAGACTTTGCATCACAGATCACTTTATGGGTTTTTTTACATGAGATACAAAAGAAAAAATAAGGCACAGTTTATAACAGTATGCTAAATCTTTACAATTAGATTACTCTAATCATTAATTGCTCAATCACTTATTGGGTTAATCATTAATCACTGTTTTCCTGATAAAGAAAATGAGGATTCCCCCTCATTTTATCTCTCAAATAAAGAAAAGATGCCTTTTTAGAAGCAATTGCTGAAAAGGGGATTGGGTGAAGTTTCATTGAAACTGTGTAGCACAATAACATCCTTTTTCTGGAGTACATTTAAAATGCAGTTAAGCTCTTTTTAAAAGCTTAATAATAACTGAAACTGTAAGACTTTCCCCCTAAAACACAGCACTCGCACAAATCTGCCCAGTAGTAAGACTATATGTTTGAGGAGACTTTTACTGTGGACTGAAGACACATTATTATTATTTGATGAAGATCTACAGATGTGTGAACAAAGGCAGCCAAACAGCCAGAAAAGCCAGGGGAACAGCAAGAGAAATACTTACCATCTGACTATCAGAGGGTCTGTGCTATTTGGAAATCAGAATGAAACACAGAAAATAAACTGCCATCTCTTTCAGTCCTGTTGTGCTTGAGGAAACAGTCTGTTACATCTTCAGTAAATAAGCAAAGTGGCATCTGAGAAATACTGCTTAATACCAGTGGTTCCTCCCCATAACAGGAAAGGGAAAAGCAGGCAAAAAAACCCCAAACCATAACATTAGAAATAAACAATTTCTAATTGTTTAAAAGGCTCACAGCTGAATTAGAAAGACCTGCTTCAACCAAATGACTTACAAAAAAAAGTGGAGAAAGTTCCATGCCTTGATATTCTGTAACAGGTTGGTCTAATCGTTTCTTGCACACTTAAAGTTTGCAATTTAAAAAAAAATTATAAAACCAGGCTATATATCTCCAAAGCTATAAGGAGCCCAACTTCAGCCAAACCATATCCCAGAGGAATATGGAGCACAAAGAGACAGAAAGTGAAAGAAGAGAACTGTAGAGGAAAGCCTACCCTAAGCCTACACAGTCTAGAGGTCTGACTGAGCACATGTCGACTGACTGCAACTATGCCAGGAGTACCAAGAGATTTTTCTTCTTACCTGTGGCAGAAGACCCCATCTCCAAGAAACATGATGTTCAGGCTTCTATCTAAAAACCCTTTCCCTTTCTACACTGTTTTTTGTAAGAGAGAACAGTATGATATCAGTTGTGTTCTAACAGCCTGAGAATGAAATGCATTGAAAGTAATGCAGGAAAGTCTGTCTGATTTCCTTTCTGTGTTTCCACAAAAACAAAAGATGATCTTGTCCCACCAATCTCTCTCTATCTGGAGCACAGATGAAAAGCTGATCCTGCAATCTATACTAATTCAGTAAGCTCTGCAACAAGGTGACTTACATTTTCAGCATCGTACAAACTTAAGTGAATCATTCCCGTCTTATTTGCAAAGCTGCTAACTTCCAAGGATGGCTTAATGAATATGTAAGGAAAACAGAGGTGAAAGGCATCCAAAGGGTGTTCTATACCATACATTGAAAAGATACAAAGATGTCCAAGCTGGTATACATATACACATATCACATATACAACAATCATTTTCAAGCTTAGATTCAGAAGCTGTGCAGTTCTCAGTACTTGAAAACAGCTATGCTGCTCTTAAGCACTGAGATCAAGATGGTTTCTGGGGATATGAAAGACTTTTCCCCTTGCTTTTAGTACATTTGATAACTCCTAATACAGATTTATCAAACTTTCACTTACAAAGGGTGTTCTGTTAAGATCAGTATTATAGAACCTCCTTTTCCAGAAAGAAAGGGTTGGACTTGAAACAGGAACAAGAACTAAGAAGAAAGACAGCATTTCAGACACAAATTAAAAATCCCGTTTCTGTCTACACAGCTATATAAACATTCATATCAATGATTAGAAGTTTGGGATCCATAACTAAATGATGTTGAAATTTTAGGTATTATTGTGATGACTGATTGTTCCATTTCTATTTGATATTGAATCCAATTTGCTGCTTGATTTGATAATTGCTTTGCTTTATTCCTTATGTTAGCATAACATAAAAGAATAGTAGTTCTTGAAATACATTTTCTTGAGTGTATTCAATAACATTAGTCATTACCCCAAAATTTAATTATATTGATATAATTTTAATGAGCTTAAGCACATTTACAATAATGGATTCCAAGTCTCATTTTTTTCATAAAAATATGCGATTCTCTATTAGACAACCTAGAATTTTACCTAAATCTTCTGTTTGCCACTTGTATCTCAAGTATTACTTACATGGAACAGCAGAGAAGCAGGAGGACATACAGCCCACAGCCAGCTTAGATACTTAAACTGACAAGCATTAAGACTCCAAGTGCCCAAAGGAAGGTTTCCACCTGGAGAAGCAGTTATGATTTGTCTCTTTCCCAGAAAAAAAAAAAAACAAAAACCTCTTTACAAGCATAGTATTTTATAACCTGCCCAACTAAAAACCACACTATTCTCCTTTTTTCAGATTGCCTTTTTTTTTTTTCCCCAGATTACTTTATGGAGCATGATTACTAAATTAATTAAAAATATTTTATCAAAATGTACATAAATATTTTCCAACAGGTTTCAGTCTTACTGAAATAAAATGTTTCCAGAAAATCTTTTCAGTATCCCCTGAATTAAAGTTTCAGAAATCTTTTTATTAAGCCTTTCTAGCTTTTTATGTTGACTCAGGATGAACAGACAGAAATTCTGAGTTTTGACTAGCTTAAAAATAGCTAAATATTGTCTCCTATAATTAAATGTTACCATCACAACTACATATCTTTAGAGATTCCAGGACGGAAGTACTAGGAACTGTATTAATACCATTTTGCTCTTCATCATCTCAACTTGCACACCTACTGACAAAGATTCAGTTTATCAAGACCAGGTTTTTCCCCAAAGCAAATTTTTCAAGTTGTTTTGCATTTTAAGTTGGAATTTAACCTCAAAACAGTAAGGGACAAGCAAAGTATCTACAATGGATCATAAGCTATCCCTAACCAACATTGCTAATGTTTTGCAGTGGTTTATGACATTTCATTTACATAGTTTTCATTTCAGCTCCAGTACTCTCAGTGCACACTTCAGACATGAAGAGGCAATACTTAACCAAGTACAGGACACATTTAATAAAAAAGCAGCATCAAGACCTTTTATTTCTGATAACATCTGTACAAAAGAAGATTCTCTGTGCTTTGCGTGCAGATTTATTGAGATCTGATACCAGTTATCCTTGACCAGTGACCTTGACCAAAACTTCACTAGTATTCCCTCCCCTCTCTCTCCCCAGTTTGGAAGCAACCGATTGCAAAGGCCATTTCAATTCTTTTTGCTGTATTTATGTAACAGCAAAGAACATGGAATATTTGAGCTCTGTTAGGATGAAAAGTGGAACATATTGTACATGCCTTGAAAACTGGGTGCCCGCCCAGTGCCTACTACTTGAGCTCTTGTAAGGATAATCAGGGAACCTGCACCCAGAATCTCTTAATTACATGGATCATTCCTCTGTTTGTTAGGCACAGCAGATTCCTGAGAGAGAGAGAAACAGAAAGTGCTCAGACTGCTGGGAAAGAAAATAATTTAACAACAGGTTTTTATTTAAGTCAATGTCCCTAAAGTGTTTTAAATGAAACCAGTCATTAAGGTCTTATAATTAAAGCCTTGCGCAATTATAAAATAATTAGGGCCTGATCTTGTAACATCTTCTCTCTGGAGAACACATACATCAGATTCCTTTGGAATACTTGTACACTAGGCACAGCCGCTGCTAACATTGATGTATCTGAACTAGCTTTACACAAACTGGCTTGAGTACTGGGTAGCAGTAACAGAGCAAAGCTCAGAAAAGGCTACCATCTTAAATATTTACAGGTCTCCTTGAGCACATTTTTTGTAGTCCACACTGCATTCCGTTACTGTAGCTACTCTGCTGGCAGAAGCCAGCCTAGACCATTTAAAACTGCAGTGTATTACTCTGATGACTATATGCTATAGTAACAATTCTAAGCCTCTAGTTTTCCAGACTGCCTAAGGATGCCAGATATCAGTTCCCATAGCATTAATAAACACAAGTATTTTAATAAAAAGAACTATATCCAACTAAACCTTAGGGCTTTACTTACAAAAGCCAAATCAGAACTGGGGAAATATAACTGAATTATCTTTGGTAACAGTTTTTCTTTTCTTAGCTACAGTGAATGTTAAGATAGGGAAGTAATGTTTGTTTTCCTCTGTTTCTCTCAGATTCTAAACGACTTTCTTTGTAAACAGTGAATTAAAAAAATAAAAAAATCAATGTCTATCTATAGCTATGCAACTGGATGTCAGGTATCATTTTAAGAGCTTCACTGGGCATTCAGAGCATAATCATACTTCAGATGATGTCCTTATTTTACACTACAGAAATGGCCGCATGAAAATGTAGTAACAGCCTGATAAATAAAACTCATGGTCCCCTGAAATGCTTTGGAAATTGTCATTCTTGCATACAGATTTCATATGACAAGATTAGACTGCAGGTTTTATAACCAAGTGAAAACTAAAATATTAGAAAATCCAGGTTAACCTCTCAATATCCTTTCAGAAATGGTGATTAAGGATGCCTTACTTAATGTTAGTAATAAGGCTTTGAAGATATAAAATACTGCTAAAAGCTAACTATTGTTCTGAACCAGTCTGTGTATAATAGCCCCCCCAGAAGGGACTAACTAACCAGAGATTCAAGCAATTCAAAATATACGCCAAGCAAAACTACATTTCACTGCCAAAACTCTTCCCCAAGAGGTGAATAACATTTTCCATAAGTCTATGGAAATGACTGAATTAAGTTTGGTAATGAAATACTCATAGCTACTTTTTATGTATGATTCAACATTTCATTTCTCTACTGAAAAATATGGGTTACATTAATTACATAAAAGGGAAGCTCATATTTATTATTCAATGAAAAGATTAACAGTCTAAAACACAGTATTTTAATATACTAGGGAATATTTATCTCAATGTTTAAAGCATGAAATTTGCTTATTTTAACCTACTTTTCACCCTGAAAAATTATTTATATTATTACAGTTTAATTTTACAGAATTTCAATTACATATAAAATATATTGAACACATTTTGTATTAAGTGGTGCTAATTATACAGTGGATATTTTGTAATTAAAATAGCTTAGTTCTAATTTTCATAAAGTTCTGTACATAGACCAATTCAACAACCACCAATCATAGCACTACTAATGGGTTCAGGAACAGAATATTTCTTCATGTTCTTTTCCCAGCAAGGAATATTGAGGCAACCCCATGGGTGTGATGCCCAGCATTTCACTTGGGAATCTCTGCTTTGCTTTCTGACCTTTTTGGGGTTACTTCCAGCACACATAAGCTTCTCTACTGATGTTGGCTATTCTGTTGTCCCACTGGAATATAGCTCTTACAGGAGGTGAAAGCGATGCAGAAAGGCAGCTTTTCAGTTAATGTAAATTAATATAACAGAGGCCTGAAAGTATGAAAACCCAACACCTGAATTTGACCTAGTGGATTAAGAGAAAAGAGCAATGAGATGAAATATTCTTGGTGGACTTCATTGCTGAGAAAAAGCACTGAGCTTTCATGATCAACTCAGTTTAGCATTGTATACATGTATCATTTTATTTCTACAGTAGATACATGGATGTTCACAATAAAGCCTGCAGGTAACATCTGCTTGGATCATACTACTAAAATCCAATAGAAGACGACTTCTGGTTCCTCCCCCCCGTCCCGCAAAAAGGCATTTTTCCAATTATTAGTATTGAGTGGCTGAAAGGAATGAGGAGTCCAGATATCAATGGTGGTGTTAATAATCTGAAAATGACTTCAACAGTAAATGATGTTATAAACTGGCAATTTCTTGGAATAACTGAACAGCATCAACTCAGAGTTTCCATGATTAGCTTCAACCAGAGGCTCCTCATCCTGATCACAGCCAAGCCATTGCATGGCTGGCCAATCATTCTTAGAGTTGTGACTGTCAGTCCCACTGCTGTTGTTGACATTAAACTAGAACCTTCACCTTCTGTGTAGGAAAGATACATTCATTAAAGTGGAGGACAGGAGATGAGTCTTCCTGTCTTCCTTCTCCACTGTTATTAAAAATGCAGTCACTGTGGGAGAAGAACTGGTTGAGAAGACAGTCTGGAAGTTGAGAAGTCCTGAGTGTTAACATAATGACATGGGGCCCTAAAGAAATCTACACCTTCTTCCCTTCACACTGTGAGTTTATATAAGTTGTGCTTCTGACTCTCTTCCCTCCTGATCCCTAGAAAATCAGGACAAGCTGAGATCTATAGAATCGGAGGTACATAGGTGATGGCCCACAGTGATACAGGGGAATAAAGTGAATTAATTGAAGCATTTCTTCCTCACAGCAAAGAAGGAGACCTGAAAGGACACAGGTGTGTTAAGGAAACTTTACAAGATGTTAGGGGCAAGTAATTAGTTTTGCTTTTTCTTTATTTGGCTCTTTATAAAATTATGTTTACTTAAAAGTGCATCCTTCTGGGAAGAGGATGAGCTAATATTGGCTGTAATTAAGCTGTGCTCCTCTGCCTGATGTAATACCATTTAAGTCAACAAGAAACTTAAAGGCCTCATTTCTGGACCCATTTGAGAGCTTCTTCTTCCATCCTGCACCATATACTTACTCATACATTCCTTTTCCACCCATTCTTTAACTTAAGCTTAATCTGAGGAACTCATGTAATTAGTTAATTTCTTTTAAATTCCATGTCTTTTGTTTGTTTGTTTAAAAAAAAACATTTATGATATGCTCTGAATGTAAAATAAACTGTTATGTCACAGTTTATTCAGGATAAAGCTAATGAGTTTTCACATTTAAGTTTTATTGTTTGCAATAAATTCTGTTCACAAGGCACAGCTAAGTACAAATGCAGGCATCATTTTAATTTATTAAAAAAGTGGACAGTATCAAAATAGAAATATCAACAGCAGCACTCTTCTGGTCTAGCTTTCTCCATGAAATATGGAGCAGCTAAAGTATTCAAGCAATTCCTCAAATTTATGTGCTGAAAGCTATTCAAATATAAAATAAGCACTAACAAATGGGTAACCTTGTCAGTTGCAATGCTAATAAATCAAATTCACCAAGGTAAGTTAGCTACATTTTCAGTACAAGTGGATATATCATAAGAGCCTGATAATGATACAACTACCAGAAAAATAAATGTGCTTTCTCTGACCTTGACAATAATTCACTAACAGCTTGCCTCACAATTTTCCTAACATTGAGCCACTCTTCACAGGCTATCTAAAAAGTGTTTATATTTCTGTGGATGGAGAGTTTCATCTGTGTCATCACTACTCTGTTAGGGATTTTAGTGCACTATTAATATAAATTATAGAAAATAATAAATTTCAGGATAATATTCTATGACACTGCCCAGGGGAATTTGCAGGATAGGGGTCAGAGGAACACTAGGGGTTTTTGTTGTGTTTGGTTCTTTTTTTCTTTTTCTTTTGGAGGACTGATCTGATACCCTTCACAGCATTTCACATGGCTCTAAAACAACCAAAGCTGGATTTCCTTTACTGATTTGTTACTCCCTAAAACAGGTAATGAGTGGGATTTCTGCTGAGCTTGTAAGGAAGAAGTACCTTTCCAGTATTGAACCCTTAGTAAATATTACTGGGACTAACTTGGAAGACCAGTGACTTCAATGAGAAGAGACCAAAAGAATGTGTTTTATTTAAAATTGGTGAAATGATGGGATATGCCTTTTATTATTACTTTATAGGATAAATTACAAACAGGAAGAAGAATTATTTAAACTAGAGGTGGTGTCAGTACAAGAACACTTGGTTATAAACTGGCCATGAATAAAACTCAGTCTCAAAACTAGAAACAGAAGACTATAGGTCTTGACAAGGAACCTAAGCAGTTACAAGATGGAATTTGATAACTTCATGGAAAGGATTACATGATGCAGTTCCAGAAGAGGCAAGAAACTGAATCTGGAGGTCCTCACATTGCTTCTAATGTGAGCTTCAAAGAGGGGTTAAGGGAATAATGCAGCTCCTTTGCATGCTCTTTACAGCCTATTAGGGTTAAATAAGGACTCCTTTGTCTTTACTAATACAAGTATTTTATCCCCTGGTGATTGTTCTCCTTTTTGGTAAGTCAGTTTAAAACACACACAGAGGGTAGCAGTCAGGCTTTCCACAACACAAAGTAGCAACTACCATGGCCACCAACATTTGCTCTGTGCTCACTTGTCTTCCCCTGATCCTGTGTTGCCAAGAGATATTTGTAGTCAGCAACCCTGTCACAGAACTGTTCCCAGAATCTGCAATCAGCACCACAAAATGACCCAAAAGAAAAACCATCAAGTAATCAATATGACCCACCACATCAGTTTAGGGACTTGCGCCAGAGGTTCAGGCTTTGGAATTGTGGGTATAGAGCAAGATGCTGAGAGCCAGCTATGGGATTGCTAGCATGTTGCCCCAGCATAGACTGCAGATGTACATCCCATCTCCCTCTCTTGTCTCTCTCCACCCACAAAGCACTGAGCGCTGTTAAGACTGTGAGAGATAATGATACACTGTTAACAAAAAAGCGTACCAAGGGAGAATGGGGTTAAATATCAAGACCAGTATCTCATCCAGATGTACCTACTCTAATGGTATCTGTTATTAAAAGTAACATAAACCCATTAGTAAATGATATTGATTACAATTGCTTTCACAAAGCTAGAAAAATGTTGAGAAATTTATTTCCATTGCTCTTTGAAGAAGCCATGCATAGAAAAAACTTTTTTTTTTTTTTAACTTACAAAGGTAACTTTCTATAGAAATAAACTCAAAGGCTAGTATCTCTGCCCTGACTGGAAATATATCAACATGTACAACCAGCTTTGGGGGTACAGAATGTGATTACAAAGAGGGCTTGACTCACTTTACTATGATTTTTTTCCATTGTCTAGAAATCTAAAACAATGGGAGAGAGGGAAGAAAGTGTACTTATCTAATTTTAAGATTTATTTTTTTTAAACTGAGTCAAGGAGCATTGCTTTTCAAGGGAGGTTTAGATTTTTTACTTTTCAGCAAATACATTTTTCTCTTGCAAAGTGCAATGTGTGTAGGAGTCAGCTCACGTAGAAAGTGGTTCCCTGATCAAAACAGATGGCATGCTGGCAGGGTAAGTTTTAAATGGCAGAGTGTTGATGTTGAAAGATTTCAACAGCAGCTTCCATGACAGGGACAGAGACATAAATGACAAATACAAAATACAAAGACATTTCAATAACTTACCAGTGTATCACTCTAAGTTAATATTTCTCTCTTGGTTCTCAAGATGATAGAGGGAGTCTTCCTAGCTGTGGGCACAAGACTATATTCTAGCTCAATAAATCTCAAAAAACTAATGAGAGTTCTATTTTTAGGACAATGAAGCATGAAAACTAAGGCTTTACTGGCATGGGGAAGGAATAAACTGACTACTGGAAAGGTTTTTAGCAAAGCTCTTGGAGAAACGGAGTGACCAAGTAATTCTTCTCCTGACTTACCAATCTCATTGAGTTCTCCTGGAAGAAGGTTTTCATCAGACTCGCTGAGCTTTTGTCACATGAGTTTTAGTTATCCATCCACTAATCAGTGAGGCACAGCAAACCAAAGTGTTCAAACTGGGGAATCCGTGAGGGGTTTTTTCAGTGTGTGAATAACATTTTCATATTTTCCAAATTTTAAAAAACATTTATCCAAAGAAATTATTTTAGATATCCAAATTTACATATCTCCTGCCCTTGCTCTTGTCTCTTAATTTCTCATTCCTTTTATATATGTATCTGTAAGTCAATATTGCTTTTAATATCTTAAGTCATCTTTAAGAAGTTCTTCTTGGTATTTGTTATTCTCCAAACATTTCCTCATCTCCTCCTGTTTCCACAGGCTCTTCCCTGAGTCTCACTGTCTTTTTTTTTTTTAAAAGACCGAGGCTAATCTATCTTTTCTGTAACCGTCTTATCAGTATTCTAATGCTTTTCATTTTTTCTGTCTTTCCAGATTCAGTTCTGCATCCAGCTGTCCGTGAAGCATTCACTACTGTCCTGGTTTGGGACAATAAGATATGGCAGGCAGTTTTGCGGTTTTTTTTAAGGTAAGAACAGAGCAATTGAGCCTAAAATTCAGCTCCTTGCTGCAGAGGGAGATGCACAAGATGGAATGACAGGAATGCTTGGTAAAAGCACTGGGAAGCAACAAATCACCAAAAGGAGATCAACTATTTCTTTTTCCTCTGCAATGAGAAAGGTATGTAGATGTCAGCTTGTACAGGAGGTACTCCCTGATCAAAAGAAGTGATATATAGCCAAGGCAATTTAAAGTATTTTACAAAAACATTTTTCTCATCAAATAATCTTGACAGGAACCTATGCAGAGGCCTGACATGAACAGCAGTATTAAGTAACTTCTTTGTAGCTGTCTCAAAGAGATAATGGGTGGGAAGAAGGGGAAGACATGATAGCTGTTAAATTTGTCCTTAATTGTTATGTCTGGTAATGCTTGTGGGCAAAAAATGAACACTGAGCAGATTCTATACAGTCTCCAAGGCATTGGTTTTATGCCTCTGATAGATTATAGATGACCTTTTTTTACAGTCTGTGCTTTCTATGAAATACACCAAAGTAAAAAGGTATACAAGCTTTTTTTTTTTGCCTTTTTTTTTCTTTATCCTCTAACTAGTTCCATGAAAATAATCCCATCTCTATATGCCATTGATATGAAACAGAAAGTCTAGGCAAAAGTAGATTAATAAATACATAAATACTAAATACTGAGTAATACATAGTAAATAATAGTAATGCATAATAATAGTAATACATAGTAAATACTAAAGAATATAATGGTCCCAATTTAAAATAACTCTGAAAGGTATGTATAGACCACATATACAAAATAGGTTACTAAGGAAGGCTGCATCCCTCTTCATAAGACCAAACATACTGTATCTTCAAGGAGCTACATCCCAGAAATTGAGTTGCACCCTTGCACTGTTAACAAGTTACCACCTATCACCACAATAACAGTATTATTGAAGGGATATGTTAAAATATGGGGTGTTGTCTCACCCATTCAGCTAAAATGATGAAAACCAAACTGCAGCAAATTTAAAGGTGTTTTTAATTATTTGATATGAAGAAACTTGAACTATTTTGTCAATAAGATACTCAATAACTGACATGAATAAAGCAAGGTTAGGGAACAGCAAAGTAATGAAATTCCCAGTTTTCAGTAAACTTCTTTTCACATCGCCTTCCAAAATAATTTGCTTAGTGCTAATAAAAACATACAGCCACAAATAACCTCAATTATTGCTCTCCAGAGCAATTGTTAGCAGTTCTCAAATTCAGGTCTGCAGTTACACAAATATAAGTTTTTGCCTTTATATATAAATATATAATAAGGTTGAGTAAACTTGAGGTATCCTTGCCAAGTGCCTGCCTTGGTAGGAGTTAGAACTGCTAACAAGAACTTTTAGGCAAATTTGGCTAGAATTAATTAGCTATATGCAGCACAATACTAGACTTCGCAGTTACATGCCTAACCAAGAATTCATACATTAGTTTTTAGCAGGCAGGTTTGAATATTTAGGCCCGTGTTTCCAGTTTTGCACATAATTCCACTATTTTGCTTTGGTTTGGATGCTCAAACTTTGAATAACATGCCACCCTTTCTACTAGCATGATCTGAACCCACAAAAATGGCACCCACAAACTAGATGGACAAAATCAGTATAGTTTCACCCTTGAATGGTATGTTTAAAAAGAAACCTTTGCAGACAATCTTGTAGAATGAAATTCAATGAGAAGCTTTATAATAGTTTTATTTTCATTTATTTGCCATTTCTATGCCAAATAAATGCTTTATTTTGTTTAAGCAAAAAGGGTATTACTGATTGTGTTCTGGGTTTACTACTGTTAAGTGTCCTAAGAAAAAGCAAAGTACTTTCTGAGCAGAATTTGGAGGCAGAAAGGGGCAAATCAGAGGCAAAAATCAAGTGCATCTACCACAAATCACTGCAATTTATGGCCAGAGCAATACAGTTTGGCAAGGTATCAGTATGTCATGAATTCCCCTTCAAAACCTGACTGTGCCCATTACTGTGCCCTGACTGTTCCACTACTCTTTTCACGTTTGCTGTTCACTGTCTGCAGACCTTCCTCTGCTAGGAAAAGCTTAGTGATTCATGCCATTGAGCTCTTCAGTTTGTCCTATCTAGTGCAAAGCAGCTAACATCTGAGAGAAGCAAGACTGACAGTATTGAGTTTGTCTGTCTCAAGTACTCAGACTCATGAGTCACAGTCCAATGTCCTGAGCTTTAGAGAACAACCTGAGGGATCCTCTTATTTGCCTTCCAGTCTTTGAGACTTAAGTAGTATTTTCAGGCTTTTCTCTGCAAAACCAGAAAAGCTTGAAATGTAGCTTTCAGTAAATAAATAAAGAAAATACAAACATAAGTCTTTAATTTAGTCACTTTGCTTTAATAAAAGCACAAAACATCTACAGGCTTATAAAATGTCAAGATCTGGCTATTATGCCAACCTGTTCAACTTCAGGCAGCACCCATACTAAAAGAGGAGAAATGCAGCAGTCTGGGCTTTGCATCCCTCCCACTTCTCTGTGAGAGAGTGAAGTGTTAGTAAAACAAAAGCAGCTGGCAGCTAGCAGCAGAGAACAGCTAAAATGGCCAGTGTGGGACAAAGGGATGCAAGATAGGAAATAAAAAACTGCAAAAGCCCCAAAACAAACCAGAAAAACCATAACTCTAATATTTGTTCCTAATAACATTTATATCTGGATCTGGCAAAGTCTGACAGAATAACTATACAATAACTTTGGGATACCTAGAAGTCCAGGATATTAACTGAATGCTACTCAGTACCCCAATATTGAGGACCAGTGTCAGGAAAAGCTCACCATTCAACTCTGGGTAACATAACAGTTATTGCTGCTTCTGACATCAAACTGTAGAAAAGGTTGGTGACTACTTTAAATTGCTTAGCATCATTTTTGCTCCAGCTAGCCCCAAGATCAGAACCCATGTGGGTCAAGATGAAAGTGCACTTAGAGGTACTTTAATTCAAACCAGAGATGCCTTAATTGGACAAGCTTGCTACCACCGAGCCTCTGACCTACAATCATCATAAACTGCTCAGCAAAATGAGTCACTATACTCATTTCAGTGGCATAAGACTGCTTGTTTGCTTGTTGTACTGTTACCCAAACATTCCATCCATTCAACCCCAAAATTTTACTTGACAAAGTAAACTTACTCTGATTTTGCAAAAAAACTCAGAAAAATGGGATAGGAAAATGGGAGATAAACAGATTCAGACACCTGGCTAGCAGAGCCATCCTCACCAAGCAGGTGTACAGTCAAGCTATTCAGCAATGACTGGGTGATGGCACCTGCTGACAATTTCATCATTAGCCATTCTCTCAACAGTTTAATATGATGACATCCTGATAGACTAATCACCCAGAAAATAAATAATATTAGTTAAAGTGAAGGGGAAATAGAGAGGCAAGACTACAGAAAGGGAAGCCCAATCAACATCTGGAACAGAGAAACACACAGAGAGAGCCTGGCAGGTGGAGTACATGAATACAAGAATGCTTGTAAGTCAACACATGGAAACAATGAAACACACGTAAAAACATACTCCCTTATAACAGCTTTTACACCTCTACAAGAGACTAATCAATTCCTTGAGTATTACAAGACCTAAGCCATTTCTAGACTGAGATCCTAGCACTCTACAGACTGATTTGATCCCTAGCTCCACAGTATCATATGGCACACAACTGCCAGGGAAAATGGACCCATCCCTCTTTAAAGGGGACAGCTAACATGCACCAATGGGATTAAAAAAAAAAAAATCACAAGAAAACAAGAATTTCACATATCATGTTGAATTGAACGAAGAAAATAGAAGAGTTGCTGTTAAACCAACATGAAGAGAGCTATGATTCACTGCTCCAAAGTAAAAACATGTGGTAAGAGATAAGGATGCCATAATGTAAAAGCTAAATATTGTACCTGTGAGTTACTTGTCCAGAAAAGCCACAAACATACCTTCCTCTTCACCCTTTAACTCAGAAAAAGAACTGAAGCCACAAAGCAGTTCAGAGTTAATACTGAACTGTAAGCCATCCAAGTATTCCCAAAAATAATTTTCGTGATCACATGCCAGTTCTACAGAAGAAAAATACCCAGGTTGTACTGTATAAAAAACACCTTATTTCTATACCATGGTACAACCAAGGTTATTCATTATACTTGAGCAACTACAACCCCTACTTCATAAAGAGATATTATCACTGTTCTAACACTATTGCAGCATGTGTTCTACTGCTGGCACTATCTGGAGATGGGCATATTTCACACCATGACAATTGACTCTCCTAACAGCAAAGTCTTACAACTTTAGCTTCCACTGGTGAACATATACTGATAATCTGAAAATTGTAAGACTCTCACTATGAAACGCCCATTCCTATTTGTCTACCATAGTAACATTTTCAAAATGACATACATCATTAACAGATTAATCTACGACAAAATGTTCATTCAAAAATAATTTGATGTTCCAGGAATCTTCAAGAAGTTCTTCATATTCTGCAATCCAGCTTTTAAAAATGCTAATTTTGTAACCTAAAAACCAAATCCTTTTGCTGTGTACAGCATACAATTCAATGCACATTGACTACCAGACAAGTAGCCTATTACAAAGAGATGTTGTTCATGGCTTCTAGTACATAATAAGTACTTACAATGACACAATATATTGCTCTGATGAGATTATAAACACAATATCAGAAGAAAATCCATAAAAATCTAATTATGCACACAAAAGTTACAGCATGAAAAGCTAAGGCATTTAGACTGAAGGTTTGAAAATATAATTAATTTTAAACATATAACACTACTAGTGGACTTAATTCCTACAGGAATTCATTTTAAAATTTTACTACTACATGCTGATTAGAATAGCGCTCCAAGGCCAACAGGCTTTTAGTATGGCTTTTAATTTAATACAGATGTTTAATACAAACCCAGCTCAGGTTAGTAGAAGTAGGGAAATCAGATGTTTAAGAGCTTAGTGATTGAAAGTTACCCGTAATGAAATGCTATAAGTCAGTCTGCAAGATGCTTTTCAACTACCACCTTTGAAAAGTTGGGAAGTACAAAAAGCAGTGCACAATCCAAACTGCAGAAAGGAATAACAGAATGAACTCATCACTCATACTGACATAACCACAAAACTCAAGTGCTCTATCCAGATTGCCATAATCATCTACTTGGGCCCATATTAATATGAAGGACCTGACACATAATTTTTTCTAACTGTCAGTAACATGGTACAGGAGTTTCACTTCTCTATCACGACCATGACCTCACATGGGTAATGGTGAAGTGTCTGGATGACAAGTTAAAAGTAATGCAGAATATAGATCATTTAATAAACTTTTAAACAGGCAGGCCATCCCTATATGTCTTCATCTGTTCAGCTGCTACAGGAGTAAACTGGAGAAAGAGAACAACATTGTAACCCTGGGTAGTATAGGGATGATATGAAAAATTTATTTGGATACTCTCCCCCTTCCCATCAGCAACAAAGAAGAGGATAGCACATACAAAGGAAAACAAATACTCATCTTGCCAAGAGGCAGGTTTGTTAAGTTTTTAACCTCAAATGCTATGGAGTCAAACCTATTAAAGTTAGTGACAAGATTTTCATTGACAAGATGACTGAGCGCTGAAATCTCAACAGGACATAAGTGGAAGAAATCCAAGTCTTTGTTCTCTATGGTAAACATCAAGACCTCCGAGATATATATATATATATTTATATATATAAAACCAGGATATATATATTTTTATATATCCTGATGATAAGAAAAAATGCGAAGACATGGAAGTCTCAAGAGAGGATGCCAAAATTTGAGCAGAAAATTGAAACAGCAAGAGAAAAGGTGAAGTTAAGTTATCTGCAAAGGCTGATAACTCAGACTGTAGTGCTGAAGGAGGTTTCAAAGAGGGAAAAAGATTCAGCTCTGGGGCCCCCAACATAAGAAGGACATAGACCTGTTGGAGCAAGTCCAGAGGAGGGCCACAAAGATGATCAGAGGGCTGGAGCACCTCTCCTATGAGGACAGGCTGAAAGAGTTGGGGTTGTTCAGCTTGGAGAAGAGAAGGCTCTGGGGAGACTTTTAGCAGCTTTCCAGAACCTGAAGGGGGCCTACAAGAAAGCTGGAGAGGGACTTCTTACAAGGGCATGTAGTGATAGGACAAGGGGTAATGGCTTTAGACTAAAAGAGGGTAGATTTAGGTTAGATATAAGGAAGAAATTCTTCACTATGAGGGTGGTGAGGCACTGGAACAGGTGGCCCAGAGAAGCTGTGGATGCCCCATCCCTGGCCCCATCAAGGCCAGGTTAGATGGGGCTTTGAGCAACCTGGTCTAGAGGGAGGTGTTCCTGCTCATGGCAGGGGAGTTGGAACTAGATGATCTTTAAGGTCTCTTCCAACCCAAACCATTCTATGATTCAGTGAAATTGATGGATTATATGTACAAAAATCTTGACATGGTATTCTTAAATTTTAAGAACATTTTTTTAGGAAGACTTTTAAAAACAGGAATAACCAAGACAGGAACAAGCAATGAACATGCTACAAGTGCAAACAAAATCTGACTCCATTCCTGTCACAGTACTCTGAAGATTTGCAGAAAGAGAAAAGAATGAAGAATTTATTTATTTATTTTTTACCAAACGGGCTTTATTTAAAACATTGGAGCCCCTGTCATATTATGTTCTCTGTTCCTCTTGCCTATCACCCTATTATTACTTATTATCCCACAACTGTATATGTAAAATATAATTAAGATATTTTAATGAGATCCTAGCAATAGGAAATTTGGTTATATTACTCAAGCAATATGAAGAGTTAAAATAAAGCCATCAGAACTATCAGAAAGTAGGTAAGAAGCTGAAGAACTAGCTGTCACACAGACATAAAGTCTAATTCTCCTTTTAATTACACTGTTGTGAACTTGTGATGTTGCAAGAATGAAACTGGTGAAGAATGTATCCTGTAGCCTGTGATACCCAAGACTGAAACTCTGCAGAGAGCGAAAGGAAAGCATGACAAACATGAAAAGAAAAGAGGAACTCTGCTTATTTTTCTTTTGACAGGAAGGAGGAAAGCAAAATGGAAAAAAAAAAAGAAAAGGAAAAAAGGACAGAAAAATCCTTTACTCCAAGAGATACTGTGAATAACAGAAAAGATGGGACTGTTCACCTCAGGTGTAACAGCAATTTTACTGAAGAAGTCACAATCCAGAGAAAGGGAAGAGAAGACAGTAGCATATATTTCTATACCATCCGAGCAAATAAAGCATGCAGAGCAAAAATATTAATGAAAGTATTAAAAAGCTGTATGCATTCATTTTGTAATTTCTTGAATTTAAACTCTTCGGTTTCTCTTTTCCAAGTGACAAACCCTAGAAGTCCACAAAATAGTGAATTTTCAGGTAAACTTTTGCAGAGAAGTTTTCATTCATATCCTTCCTTCGTTGAATCTTTTTACAAAGTCACATCACAAAATGCATGGCCTGAACCTTGAAAACAGGAAAATAGAGTGGTGATGCAATGAGAAAGTAAGAAACTTTCTCCATACTATATCTCTTGTACATAAAGATAAGTAGCCATGGCTCACAGGTAAAAAAGTATTACTTTTCCCAACTTATGCTGGCATTAAAAAAAAAGAAGCAGAAAGAACACAGGACAGATACCACTAGGCCCGCTCATCAGAATAGCCAATTATTTTGTAGCTTTGCAGATAGAGGGAGTATGCTGCACCCACAAACTCCAGTGTATATGGCTCTGCAAACTGGGGAAGCCATAAATGTGATGCTTGGTTTCTATACGTATTTCTTGTAAATTGCCATAAATGTCTAGATACTGATTTTTTTTTAATGAATCTGCCACCTGCTTGATTCCATTGACCCAAGCAAGCAGTCTTTTGAACCCATGTATTTTCATGTCACTAAGTGAGGAGCTTGAAAAAGTAACACAATGGTAAAGTGTCTGAGTTACCCGTCTGCAAATTTTGGAATTGAATGTATTGCCTGTTACAGCTGGCTCCCAATTAGGAAGTCTCTTTCAGAACAATAAAAGTTAAATTACTGTTTGTTTCTTTAAGAGAAAAGTTATGCTTTACATACATATGCCCTTAAGCCCACACTCACCAACCATCTACCTCAGTCGTAAATGTCAAGGCTTTGTTGTTTCAAGATGCTGCAGTAAGAATTAGATAAATACCACACTCCCCCAGAAGAAGAGCATAAGCTCCATTTACTCTCATGTTGTTCATATACAAATCTATGTTGAGTAGGTTTAGGCTGAACTATGGAGCAAATCTGCAAGGGGACCCTTCCATAGTCTCAGCCCACATCTAGTATTGACAAGTCAGGCGTCAATAAGGCCAAACATATCACAATCCAGGCCCATTCACTGCCTGCAGTGAATCTAAGAGCCAAGGATTTGTACAAAATCGTATCTAATTAAGCCTCTGTTGGACTAGTAGGTCTAAACATAGCCTACATTTGGGAGATGTTAACTTTAATTAAAGGGGGGGGGGGCAAAAAGTCTGTTTACCACAGACATGTGACTTTAATAACTGTATTCACCAGGAATAAACTTTGAACTTGGTGCAAATGATACATGCACATGGTGTTTAGATGGCCACCTCAGAAAATCCTGCCTCACTTAACAATAATACACTGTTAAACTCAACGATTTGCTCATCAGACAGACATGTTAAGGTTTCTTTTGCAATTACTGTATTGCCATTATCTTGCTACAATATTACTTTATTCAAACTAAAAAGCCAGAATGTATATCAATATTTACTTTAATTCGTCTTTTTTACTTGTTTTCTTCGTCAATGCTGCCACCTTCTGATAGCCAGAAGTTTCACCAAGCGTCTCAAGTCCAGTGTTTAGGTTACAGCACTGTGGACAACTTCATAATTGCAGTCTTTGCAGCCTTCAGACTCAGGAGCCCTCTCTCCTCTCCCCAGTCCCATCTACTTCAGTGGGATTTTTCCATATGGACGGAAGAGAGGATTTGCAGGATATAAATTTGTAACACAACAAATGTTTATGAGACCTAACCTGAAAGATGCCGGAGTTGACATTTGTTCATCAGTCTGGTTCTAAACTGCCTGCGCTCCCACATCAGTGAAGCCGCTGAGAACTTTTGGAAGTTGCTGGAAACTACGCTTTCTGTCTTTTTGTCCTCTCTTCTGGAACACTTACCATGGAAAGTCCTTGGTTTTGTGAGTTTTAGTCCCTATTTACTGTTTCTGGGCCATAACACAGTTTCCCAGTCTAAGTTCCTGGGTCTGTGTAAAGTATTGTTGAGCCTTTTCAGTTTAGTAAACTGTTTATCTGTTCTATCTGTCAAGGTCAATGCTACCTAGGGAAAGGCAATAGTTCATATAGATGGAATTATTCCCTTGAAGGATATTAAATACTGACCTACAACCTTGAACTGAACTCTCCTCACTGGGAAAGCTGCCAATTTAATATGCTCTCATATCCTTAAAGATTTTCAGCAGAACTCACTTCATTTAATAAATTCACAGGCATTGACATCAGTTTCAGGGAAAAAATAAAAATTTTTTTAAAAGGTGATTCACAATATAATAGAACTCCAGAAATCCAGTTTCATGGAGCTTTTATCCTGCTGAACATAAACAAGTACAATGTTTGGATGGTAAATAGAATAGCAGTATTTGATTAAAAATAAAGAAAAAAAAAAAACTCGATTTTTTTTTTTTTTAATCAGTGTTAAAAGACATGTCTACATCCAAAGCATGAAAAGAAACTTCATAGCCAATGGTCTGTCACAGCATTTGATGCAGGCTCCCACAACGAAGTGCAAGAACAGGCCATGTACATGTAAAGCAAGCACAAATTTCAAGCTTAGCAGAGAGAGTTCACAAAGAAATAATAGAAACTGTAAAATTATCTTATCCTAAATTCTTCCACCAGAATAAGAACCTATACATAACTTTCTTATATCACAGTTAAATGCCCCAGCCTCTTGTCTACTGAAATAGAATCAGTCATTCTCTCTCTCTTTTTCACTCAGGGGCCTAATGAATATTTAATGCAAAGTGGAACTGCTCTGATCTGACTCCAGAGCAGACAGATATTTTAAATTGCAGTCTCTCATACCCCAGGCAAGTAGCCTGATCACTAAAACATTGGTAAACAGGGCGCCCATGTGCCTCCCTGTGTTGAGGGTAGGCATCAATGAGTGTTGGCCTCCAAGTGAAAAAGGCAGAGGAACTCTCACTTTACAAGTGGTGGCAAGATTCAATTAACAAAATGCCCAGTCTTGTCAGAATTTGACATTTCTAGGCATAGCCAGAAGTAAAAATGTACATGACATGGAGACTTTATTGACAGAAGTCTAGACAGTCCTGGGATTAGCCAGCTTATTCTTGTACCTAGATTTTGGACTAAGGTGCACAACTTAACAGAAGCAAAACTAACATGTCTATAACACATGACAGTGCAATATGACAGGGCTTTTACATGCCATTTGCAGATCCAGAAGTAGCACAGCTCTTTCCGATGGCACTGCACCAAAGGAAGGACTGCTGAAAGGAATTCCTTTGAGTTTAGTTCTTTCAATTTGGTTTCATTTTATTGTTGAGAATATGTTCACAAGGGGCTCAGCAGTATAATAGGGTCCACATGCCTTTAGGCTTGCATATGCAGCTATAATGCACAACAATATGATAAGCCGTAACTCATTGAACATCTCCTACTCTGATGAATTATTTTAACAACCCAATAGAACAGTGCACTCTGTTGGCTTTTAAGTGCTTTACAAGATCTCTAGGAAAAGAGGTTACTCTCACAGCTGGTTATTCATTAGAGCCAAAAATGCTAGGTTGTATGTAATTTTAAAAAATCTAAAAGTTTAGCAAGTTGAAAATACCAGAGAAGCTTTTAATACCATATACTGAAAGTGGTTTGTGACACAGAAATCATCTCAGTTGAGTACATCTCAATACTCCCTGATTATTTTTACAGGAAATCTTCTGGGAAGAGCCACAACTCCACAGATCAGTCGTGCCAGCTGGCTCATCATATTGAGAAATGAAAAATAAAACATCTATAGATTTTTAGGTCATTTTAAGACACAGTCTGAGTGCAAACCTGTGTTTGCTGCATAACCAAACTTTCTCTGATAGTGAATGCAGGTGCAGACTCAGCTGCTAGAAATGTTTATACTGTAATAAATTTCCAAGATTAGTAATATTCCTTTTAGAAATTAGCAGTAATACCGTTTTTAAAGAGAAGTTTCCACAGAAGTTTTTTGAACTGTCTGCATAGCAGCCAATAGCATAATTTAACTCTGGGGACTTAAATTATTGCCCAAATTCTTTATTCCACTCATTTTGAAGTTATTTACAAAGGGCAGATTCCACTCTTGAGTAAAGCCTTTCCCTTTAAATAGGTTCAGAGAAATAAGCTGGAATACTCCCAAGTAAAGGTATTCTGTCAATTGAATAATAGTTACAGAATAGAATAGAATAGTTCCAGACCCAAAGGAAAAAGAAAAGCAAATGTATGACCTTATGGGACCAATAGTGTGATTAAAAAAAAAAAAAAAAAAAGGCATGTACAGTATGTTCATTGAATGTCATGGCATAAAAGAAAGCCTGATCCACAGATGTCAATGACTACTGAATTAGGTCTAAAATATGTCAAGTGAAGGAAAGCCAAGAGCTGCAACACTCATTCTTGAGAACAATCTCCTCAAATTTCCTTAACAAAAGATTTTTAATGTTATGTCAGGATTTTTGACACTTGTACTTGCATTATTCTTTGAAGATACATGCTTTTAATTATCAAATATAATATGTATAGCTGAAGTGTACAGTAATGCAGTAAAATAGTGAGCTGTAATAGTATATAAGGTTACACAAACCCATTGGAAAATGCATGTATTTACTTCTTTAATAGCATTTTAAATATATAGTTATTATTTTGTGTCCTCTAAAAATTTTTTTGGAGGACACATTTTTTCACATTTGTTTTGCTTCAAGTAAGAGATAGTAATTTCCAAAAGATCTTTATAAGAATTATAGTTGACTGAAATAGCTTTAGGAGAGGGATGAATAAATCTGACAGCTAGGCAGTGAACCTAAATATTGTTGCTTTAGAAAAGGGGTTAAGGTTTTCCAAGCCTTACACATTTGATTTATCTTTTCATACTTAATCATATGTAGCGAAAAAAAAAAAGGATTGTGCAGAAATGGGATTTTATATGTGGAAAAAAATGGTGTGCAATTCAGAAAACTGAAGGAGGAAACTAACATAAACAGAGATGGCAAGGAGTGAAAATCCATATCGTATCAGTGCAATAGTGATCACAGAATCGTATAGGTTGGAAAAGACCTTTAAGATCATCGAGTCCAACTGTAAACCTACCACTACCAAGACCACCACTATACCATGTCCATAGGCACCTCATCCAAGTGTCTTTTAAACACCCCCAGGGATGGTGACTCAACCACTTCCCTGGGCAGCCTGTTCCAATGTTTGACAACCCTTTCAGTGAAGTAAAATTTCCTAATATCCAGTCTAAACCTCCCCTGGTGCAACTTGAGGCCATTTCCTCTTGTCCTATCGCTTGTTACCTGGGAGAAGAGACCGACCCCCACCTCTCTACAACCTCCTTTCAGGGAGTTGTAGAGAGCAATAAGGTCTCCCCTCAGCCTCCGCTTCTCCAGACTAAACAACCCCAGTTCCATCAGCCGCTCCTCATCAGACTTGTGCTCTAGACCCTTCACCAGCTTCGTTGCCCTTCTCTGGACACGCTCCAGCACCTCAATGTCTCTCTTGTAGTGAGGGGCCCAAAACTGAACACAGGATTCGAGGTGCAGCCTCACAAAAGTGCCGAGTACAGGGGCACGATCACTTCCCTAGTCCTGCTGGCCACACTATTTCTGATACAAGCCAGGATGCCATTGGCTTTCTTGGCCACCTGGGCACACTGCTGGCTCACATTCAGCCGGCTGTCGACCAACACTCCCAGGTCCTTTTCTGCTGGGCAGCTTTCCAGCCACTCTTCCCCAAGCCTGTAGCGTTGCATGGGGTTGCTGTGGCCCAAGTGCAAGACCTTGCACTTGGCCTTGTTGAACCTCATACAATTGGCCTCAGCCCATCAATTCAGCCTGTCCAGGTCCCTCTGTAGAGCCGTCCTACCCTCAAGCAGATCAACACTTCTGCACAACTTGATGTCGTCTGCAAACTTACTGAGGGTGCACTTGATCCCTTCATCCAGATCATTGATAAAGATGTTAAACAGAACTGGCCCCAATACTGAGCCCTGGGGGACACCACTTGTGACCGGCTGCCAACTGGGTTTAACTCCATTCACCACCACTCTTTGGGCCCAGCCATCCAGCCAGTTCTTTATCCAGCAAAGAGTACACACATCCAAGCCATGAGCAGCCAGTTTCTCCAGGACAATGCTGTGGGAAACCGTGTCAAAGGCTTTACTAAATTCTAGATAGACAACATCCACAGCCTTTCCCTCATCCATTAGGCAGGTCACCTTGTCATAGAAGGAGATCAGGTTGGTCAAGCAGGACCTGCCTTTCCTGAACCCATGCTGGCTGGGCTTGATCCCTTGGTTATCCTCTGCATGCCGGGTGATGGCACTCAGGATGATCTGCTCCATCAGCTTCCCCGGTACTGAGGTCAGGCTGACAGGTGTGTAGTTGCCTGGGTCCTCCTTCCGGCCCTTCTTGAAGATGGGTGTCACATTTGCTAATCTCCAGTCAACTGGGACCTACCCAGTTAGCCAGGACTGCTGGTAAATGATGGAAAGGGGCTTGGTGAGCTCTTCTGCCAGTTCCTTCAGTACACTTGGGTGGATCTCATCAGGCCCCATAGACTTGTGAATGTCTAAGTGGTGCAGCAGGTCACTAACCATTTCCCCCTGGATTATGGGGGCTCCATTCTGGTCCCCGTCCCTATCTTCCAACTCCGGGGGCTGGGTACCCAGAGAACAACTGGCCCTGCTATTAAAGACTGAGGCAAAGAAGGCATTAAGCACCTCAGCCTTTTCCTCATCCTTGGTCACTGTGTTCCCTCCCCCATCTACTAGGGGCTGGAGATTCTCCTTAGCTCTCCTTTTGCTGCTAATGTATTTGAAGAAGTATTTTTTGTTGTCTTTTACAGCAGCAGCCAGATTGAGCTCTAGCTCAGCTTTGGCCCTTCTAATTTTCTCCCTGCACAGCCTTGCTACACCTTTGTAGTCCTCCTGAGTTGCCTGCCCCTTCTTCCAGAGGTCGTAGACTCTCCTCTTTTTCCTGAGTTCTAGCCAGAGCTCTCTATTCAGCCAGGCCGGTCTTCTTACCTGCCAGCTCATCTTTCGGCACGTGGGGACAGCCTGCTCTTGTGCCTTTAGGGCTTCCTCCTTAAAGAATGTCCAGCTTTCCTGGACTCCTTTGCCCTTTAGGGCTGCCTCCCAGGGGATTCTGTCAACCAGGCCCCTAAACAGGCCAAAGTCTGCCCTCCGGAAGTCTAAGGTGGCAGTTGTGCTGACCCCCCTTGCCGCTTCTCCAAGAATCAAAAACTCTATCATTTTGTGATCACTCTGCCCAAGACGGCCTCCAACCATCGCATGGCTCACAAGTCCTTCTCTGTTGGTGAACAAGAGGTCCAGCGGGGCACCTTCCCTAGTTGGCTCACTCACCAGCTGTGTCAGGAAGTTATCTGCTGCACACTCCAGGAACCTCCTAGACTGTTTCCTCTCTGCTGTATTGTATTTCCAGCAGACATCCGGTAGGTTGAAGTCCCCCACAAGAACAAGGGCTAGCGATCGTGAGGCTCAGCTTCTCCCAGCTGCTTATAGAATAGTTCGTCTGCCTCATCATCCTGGTTGGGAGGTCTGTAACAGACTCCCACCACACTATCTGCCTTGTTGGCCTTTCCCCTAATTCTTGCCCATAGACACTCCACCCTATCGTCACCATCATTAAGCTCTAAACTATCCAAACACTCCCTAACATACAGGGCTACCCCACCACTCTTCTGCCTTGCCTATCCCTCCTGAAGAGTTTATAGCCATCCATCGCTGCACTCCAGTTGTGCGAGTCATCCCACCACGTTTCTGTGATGGCAACCATATCACAGTTTTCCTGGTGTACAATGGCTTCCAGCTCCTCCTGCTTGTTGCCCATGCTGCGTGCATTGGTGTAGAGGCACTTCAGCTGGGCTGTCGTCCGTGTCTCCTTCATAGAAGAACACCCCTTGTGTGCTTTGAGGTGTTTCGCTGGTGTTTCCCTCTTGGCTCCTATTGCCTCAGTATCCCCTAGCTCTGGGTTTTTTACTGTGATATCAAGTCTTGAGTGCAGATTATGAGCTCTCCCTCATGCTGGTCAGTAGCATCTCACAGAAAGGAAACCCACCAGAGTATATGTGTGAATAACTGCTCATTGCTGCAAGGCAATCACAAGGCAGCACTAAAAAGAAGTTACCTTGAAAAGCCTGCTGTACTGGGAAACGTATTCATACCTAGCTCCTTATGCTCCATTTCCCTTCCAGCAATATATTTTGGGAGATCTCCACTAGAAATGTTGTATGTAACCAAAGAGGAAGTTGCACAACCTGTTGACGAGTTGTAAGATAAGTCTGCACATGTAAGTGAAAATGTAAGTACAACAAAGGTAAAAATATTTGAGGTAATTCTAATCTATATAATTAGATTAGGGTACTACTAGCAACCAGAGTACACACCAAGAGCCAGGCTATCTTCTCTAAGATAACTCATACCTGTGAACTTGTGTATTTACCTGAACTATCCATGGTAAAGCCATCACAAATAAGCCTGTCTGCTTTACATTCATTCACACAATCATTTGTTTCTGTGACCTGATCTACTGGAAAACTGTACTGGAAGAACTTAGCAATGTACATTTGCCATGTGGATGGAAAGGAACCACAGGGAAAATTTGAGATGAGCAGACCAACTGCATCTCCCTCACCTGTCAAACAGAACTCAGATCAACGCTCCTACAGGAAACAGTCTGCAAAATATTACCCTCATTTCTGTGTTCTGACCAAGAATAGACCTGTGAAGGCTTCCTTGTGCTCACACGAAGGAACCTTTCAGTCTGTTTCTGTAGCCTTTGTGATTATGAAGAAAAATCTTCCAGATGCACAGATGATGTAGTGTCTTCTACCTGAAACCGCAGGTAGCAAGGCACCAGGCGCACAGAATCAGCAGTAGTAACCCATATGTATCAAGTGTCCCCGTTGCCTCAATGGAATTGCCAGTTAATGAAACCAGTACCGCCCTCACTTCATATGAGGTATAACAGAAGAAATTCCTTCTGAAGGGCAAACAGAGAATAAAAAATATAGTGGAAGATAAACATGAAAATCTGAGCAAGAGGAAGTGATTGGGAAGTGAGGAAGAGAAGATTTGTACAAACAATTTTCTGAAAATGCTTCTGGATCAGCAAGTGTAGAACTGCATTGCCACCAGATGTACAAGCACAAAGGAAAAAAAAATCCTTCCAGCCCTTAAATAATTCTAATGCTATTTTGCCTTTGCCTCTCCTCCCAACCCTTCTGTTGTGTTGGCTTTTGCTGTATCCAAGTAACGATCCCTGATCTCACTCTTTGACTGTTTTTTCCTCAACAACTATTTGTTCATTTCAAACCTTATGCTGCTCCCCAAATCGGTTGTTTCAGCTGTTTGCTAAACCTCTGGAAAAAGAAAAGCAACAGTTCCCATTACCAGGCACCAGCCAGTTTCTGCTAGTCGTGGTTGTGATGAGGTGCAGTCCTGCTGCCACTGCTACTCAGGCTCTGTGGAGTTCACTCAACAGCACCTCAAGCTGGCAGGCAGCAGTTAGTCTCTGTACTTTGCTCTGATAGCTGTTTTATAATTAAATCAGGTAATATCAACTTTCTGCAGCCTGTTTTCTAAGCAAAATTTACAGCAGCAACAGGCCAGAAAAAACACTTTACTTAAGTGTAGTTTTAGTAAGGTTATTAGATTAACCAGGATTGCATGAATAAAGCTGCATATCTAAATAAAATCTCATCCTTCAGCATGCAAGCTGATTGCTTTGGGCATCACAAATAAATCATTTGTTCCTTTCTTTTTTTTTTTTTTTTAAAGCCAGGTGCCTTGTTCACTTCTTGTTGAATGGAGCCTAGCAGATAAGGCTGGCCAGGCTGCAGTCTACCCAGATGGGGAGTTCATGGTGGGTCTCCCCATGGCTTGTGCACAGCCAGCCTAGCCCCAGAACTTCTTGCCTAGCCCCAGAACTTCTCAAGTCTCCAGCACTGCCTGTGAAAGTGACATTCAGCCCATTCTCCATTCTTCTGGGTGAACGGAATTCAGTGTTTAATATTTTTGTGAAATCATAAGACACGGGATCCAGAGCACCAGTCACAGAAAACTTTTACCTTCCTCTAAAATACTTTATCCAGTCTGTACAGGCTTAGCAAGATGAAGGGTGATAGTGATAGACAGTACTTAGCTGATATGATAGTACAGGCTGTAGGTATGTCTAAACCCACTGTAAACTACCAACACCATAGTAGCAGTTTCAGCACAGCAGTCTCAAGTTCCAGCACAGACTAATTTACACAGTTTCTCAGGCACTGCAATAAAGGCAAGCCCTAGCAATCCCAAATGACATTGCATATCTTAAATTCCTGCATGCAAAACTCTTTACAATCTGAAAATATCTCACTGCTCACAGAGATGATAACATATCTTGCAGCATAGAAACTTTAGTTAAATCATTCCCTTTCTTCATACCCCTTTGTATAAATTGCACCAGATAGATTCAGCCTGTTCCTGAACATAGGCTGCAAATACTAATCAGATCTCCAAAGAGGCCTTCAGGATGATTGATGGGGAAGCCCTTAATAAAGGCTTTCTGGTTTTGGCAGGCAAGCAGGAGAGCAAGCAAGAAAGGAAGCAGCTTGAGTTACTTGAAATGCTGAGGTGGAGGCATTTGAGAAACTGTGAAGGGAGAGGTGTTTGATGAGCCCTGAGCAGAGAGCAGCTGCAGAAATTCTGATGGCCCTGCTGAAATGGCCATGGGGTAAGTGGTTGTTAAGTCTCGGTTTTCTATTCTTGCCATTGGTAGAGAGATATAGAGTACAGTCAGCAAAATACAGATAAGCAGAACCATCCTAATTTTCAGTTTCCTGTGAAACAAGGAGCCTGGAGACCTCACTGCATTTTACAGGTCATGTCTGAAATCCTTGCTTTGCCAAGGTCTTGGAGATGGACACTGTTTTCAGAACTCTCACTGAATTCTGTGGTAGATTTCTAAAGATACGAGAGGAAGATAATTTATAGTTTTGCTTCCTCATGCTGCAAATAGTGGAAAGGCTGGTGAAAAGACTAAGAGCATCTCATAACAGTACCAAGGCAATAAGGCACTAAAAAGTCACTGAAGAAACTGTCCATGAAGAAGCAAAGAAATGCGCATCAGGTGTCCTGAAGAGTTTCTGAAGAGTTATATTACAGAACAGCCTAAGTCATTACTCCAGGCCAAGAGGATATAGAACATGTCATCTTGACTGAATAATTCACAGCAAATGGAAAGGCCTGAGATCTTCCCTCAAGTTGTAGCAGTGGGAACTACAAGCATTTGATAACAACATGCCATAGATAAAGAAGCAGAGAGAAGATGCGGAAAAGTATAGGGAAAGATGCTGGCACTACATTTCACCAGTTTTTGTAACAATGAAACTCTTACTCTGATGTATTCCTAAAACATTATTCAAATTGAGACTTAACTAGATTTCCTGATCAGCACTATTACTGTGTAGCAGGAGCATTAGAACCTGATTCTGTGGCACTGGCCTTAAGTGTGCTTTCAGCACTCTCTCTTATTCCAATGCTTACATTGACCCCAGTTTTGCAGTATGAGTTAGCTGTGACACTGAGTGACCATGTACATTTCTCACTAGCAGGGCAGTTTGTTTACTTTGTGCAACACCAACAGACACTACTTTGCTTAACCAGCCTAGGAATGGAAATAAGTGATGTTTAACAAGTGAAGGTTTATTCAGACTTCATTTGGCAAAAACAGATGGAATTTGATTTTCTCACAATTACTATGAGCTGAGAATAGCTAAATTGTTGCTATGGAAGTGGAAAGGTACAACAACAAAATAACATACAAGTCTAACAGTCTTGAGGCTGAAAGATAAAAATCTGTAAAAATACAGATTCACCACAAATGGCACATCATAGTAAATCATAGAATGATTACACCTAATTATATTATGCGAATAGGTTACTGTAGCTATACAACCATGTTTTTGTGTTTTTTCCCGACTCAGTTCCATTCTGCAAGACAACAATGGCGAGGTATGCATAACACAGCATTCATATCCCATGTAAAAGACATGAGACTACCGCTAAATGTATGTTATTACTAACCAGTCAAGTTTTTCCTCAAACTTAACTCCTCATATTATCTCAGTAAGGCATCTTTGACACCTTCCAAGCTTTATACCTTGCTTCTTTGTGTCCATTCTTACAGCAATTATAGGTTATGCTCTCTGACTTAGCCTAGAAAGGGTTTTACCTGCTTCCTTTCAAACACGAGGGGGGAGAAAAAAATTTTTAAAAATAGGAAGTCATTGCATTGGGCATAGTTCAATCTTGAACTATTCTATTCAGCCTATAATTTAATTCCCAGTACATTTAATTCCCAGATCCATACACACTGACCCAAAAAGTCTAGCCTGCAACCCATGGAATTTTGCTACTACTAACTTCACGGGCATTTTGCTTGCAAGAAATAATAATAAGTTCTTTCACCAGATTGAAAGGCTGAGGTGCAGAGGGCAAAAAACCTCATTGAAAATTCAACAGATGCATTGCTTTTAGAGACAATCAAATTAGCCCAGATAACCTCAGTTTGCCCTCCTTTATGACCTAGTTTAATGAAATCTTGAGTAAAACTGCACATCAAAATGTCGCAGAAAAAATACAGATGTACTCATTGTTTGGGACTTTAAAGGGGAGAGGCTATGGTGTTATCTTAGAGGATATATCATACTGGTACAAAAGGTGAATCTCTTCTTATTTTGACAACTAATTTATTTTGAACTTGATATTGAGACCTGTTTGGGGATAGAAAGTTTTAGCTGGTATCTAAACTGGCTAAAACAGTATTTACATTTTTGCAGCAGTGTACAATGGAATCATTAAGAGATGAGTCACAGCTTGGAATCCCGCTATCACTTTAAAAATACACATTTTGACTGACATTTCTAAATGCTGACTTCTCTAGCTAATAAGGGAAGTAAAAGAAGTGATTAAGAATCTAACACTAACTTTACAGATACAGGTTTCTTCTGGAAATGTCACTTGTTAGCTAAGATTTGCCAAGCACCATGGATCACAATTCCAAGAAATTCTGAAATATGGACAAAATTATTGAGAAAACTTAACCAAATTCCCAAAATTTGTGTTAATCCAATTTGTTCTGTGTGCCTGGGAATTTTGCAGCTGAAAATTATTCTTCTCTTTAAGAACATTTTCTCCTTTGTTTACCAAAAAAAAAAAAAAAAAAAAAAGGCCAAACCCCAAAAAACCCAACAACAAGGGAAAAAAGTTAAAACTCCTTGTTTGAGTGTCAGTACTAAAGGAATGGGTCTTACCCACTCCTATTCCCAATCCTCTGCCAAAGTTTTCACACTTATAGCATAATTCAAGTAAGAATATTATTTAATATAATAAAACTTGTGTTATCTTACATAATATATAATATTCTTATTATTATATATAAACACATGTATATAGAAGAATAAATGTATTCTTATATATATAATATTACACATAAATAAAAAAATACGTTATCTACATAAATAATATAATTATTATTTAATGTTTATTAAATGCTCTGGTTTCATTCAAAAACTTATATACTATGTAAAACTATGCTTTTGCTCTTTAATCTTATTCATGGTTCTTTTGTAAATATAACAGTATCTATAACTTTGCTGTTCAGTTCAGCTCTTGGCTCAATAGTATGCTGTGTCCCCCAGACCAGCTACATGATTTGTTTGAAAGAGTGCAAAGATCAGAGAAGGTGGAATTAGGAATATCAGGATACTAATCTTAAATAACTAGGGGGAAAAAAAAGGATGGGGCTATATGGAACCGCATAACAACACACTAACATATTAACAGTGCTTTCAAATTGTATTAATTTTTCCTGCTTTAATATTCTGTGTATTTTTAAAAGTTTACTTTAGAACTAAACTCCATGGGGTTGCTGGCAGAGCTGCTCTGCCACAACAGTTTATACCGACCATCTGTGGTGTGCCAGAAGCTTCCCGAATGTTCTGCCACCTGACTCAAAATCCTGAAGCTTTTCACATTTTTCTGCCAATTTTCATCCATACTATGTCTGTTTCCAACACTGAAAACCTAAAAAAGCAAAATATATATCTAAAAGATGCACAGGATAGTAAATTCAGCCACAATATCATGGCCAAAAAAAGACCAAAGGCTACATTAATCTGCACTTGTGGGCTTTAATCATCGAGGACAGTTGCAGACTCTGAAAATAGAGTTGTTGAAGAGCAAGAGGGCTCCTACCTTTTCTAGGGACACAGAACATACAAAACTCAGTGTCATTTCCTTTTAGCACATAATAATGTCAGTCTAGATGTAAGGCTGATTTCTATTTTTGTAGGTGACCAAAAACTTTTTTTTGTCACCACAGACAACATTTCTTCTGTCGATGTTTCAGCTTCTCACGTGTAAAGCATAGAGAATATAACTATGCTTTGATAATGTTTGGTCCATTTCCAATAAATGAAGACCCTCTTCTGGAAAACACAACAGATGATCAAAGGAAGCACAAGAAAAAAAGGCCACTAAAATTATTGAACTGTTATGCTCACCAATGACAGGAAAGGCCATGATTCAGGAAAAGATTCGTATTTATGCTGCATGGAAATCGACTAAGAGGGAAACAGATCAGCAGCACGTGCTTAAGCTCAGTTCATGGAAGTGTTTCTACTGAAGAACAGACTTTTGAAAATGAAGCCCTATTTACACCATGAAAGAAGGTAAGACTATTTTCACTGAAGAGTGACACTGAAGGATTTAATTAGTACTGACATAGGGAGCTTGCTAGGGAACATGTAGAAAATAAATATGATGTGGTGTGAAAGAGCCATCAAGAGTTGGTAAAGGCGTGGAATTATCATGCTGCCAGTATGGATATGCATATAACCTTTGCTTTTCCTTCTGATTTCAGCACCTTGAAATGCTGTGTTCCAGTAAACAAACAAAATCCTGTTTTTCTGCAAAATTTCTGCTCTTCACATAGTCCCAAAATAAAGTCCCTAACAGGTTCAAATCCTCATGGAGTCTGTCTCAGCAATAATTGATAACCACATGCAAAAAAGTATGAAAGCCTAGGATGATGTACTAAAAGAGCATATAGAAGAGCAGCAGTACAGCAGTCAGTAGCCAGTTTGCTTCTTGATCCATGCAAGCAACCCTGCAATAACTTCCTTTTCAAGAGCTAAGAATAAACCTCTATCAAAGATTTGGTCCAGCTGTTTCTGTGTAATTCTATTAAGGTTAGACATGTGCTAAAGTACACATATCTAGATTCAGATTATTTTTTTTCTGATTAAGTTATATTTTAAAGCAGATTATAAAAACACTCTTTACTAACACAACATTGATGCCACAAAATAGATAACTATAATTTACCAATATCTTATAAATCCATTCTGACATTTAAGTAATAATATCCAACATGCTCTTATGAATAGCTGGCCAGTAAGCATTCAAAAACCACTTCTGTTTTTAAATCAAGATATTGTAAAGTACTGCTCCCTGGCCACTTCCAGCACAGAAAGCTTTTTTTGCAGCCCAGAATGTCTCTTTAATTGTGATTGTCCCAACACCAACCTGTTGAGTCTGCAACTGTCTTCCAGCTGGGCACCCAAGAACAGACAGATTTCTCAGAGCCCCTAGGTGATCCTTTCTAGACACTGTCTACTCTTGAGCAACACTAACAACATAATTTAAAGAAAAAGAAAAAAAAAAGGGGGGGGGTCATTTCATAAGCCTTGATGGAATAAGCCTCCTCTTTCAAGTGTGATCAGAAAAGGGCTGCATTGCAGATTTGTTTTGCCATGGTATGCCCCAGATCAACATCTATCCCTAACCCGGATGTTGGGATCCCATGGTTTAAATGCTTATCTCTGACTGGGTGCTGCAGAAACTTTCCAGACATGCTTTCCAGTGAACATGTTTAAACAATACAAAAAAAGCAAATATATATTTCAAGCACCTGCTGGTACTGGAGTTTGGGGGTGGTGGGTGGGGGTGTTGCCGGCAGTTTTGCTTGGAATTCATACCTTGTGTAAGCCAAGCTTTTAAAAGTCATTTAGCTGAAATATTCTCAGCATGCATTCTTATACAAGTTTATATAACTCCTGAAGCTCCTGTGAAAGAGCTGAGTGTTCAAAAGCCAAAGTCTTTTCTAACTTTTCTCACATACCCTTTGAACTTTTTAAATGGGTAATGAATTTTCTCAGCTACAGGCTTCAGCTGGTTTCCTTGGATTTGTTGCTGATATTCAGAACAGCTGTCACTTGCTTCACCAGACTCTAGACAATGAGTCAGAAATGTGTTGGCCTTTGCATCTATTATCCAGCTTTTGCCAGTGTAGTGGTCTCAAACCTGCATTCACAATTTCCATACTACCAGATTAAGTGTGCCTTAAAATAATGCACAGATGAGCTTCCATACTTTCTACTGAGCCCTTCCCCCTCTATTCTCTCTTCTATTATTATCATCATATTTCTCTCTTTACTTTGCTCTTGTAAAATTTACCATGGTCTTTTAGATTATACCAGGAGTTTGCAAGTTGTTCAACAAAAGCCTATGAGAAGCAGCATGTCAACAACAACAAAACATTCTGGTTTCAAACCAACACTCACTGCATGTTTCACAACAGTCAAAATATCTCCAAAAGCTAAGCACATTCTTCTGCCATTAACAGCATGCTATTCCCTGTGACTGTACAAACATCAGTTACCTTTCTCTCATGCACAGCTGGCTGACTGTCTCCTGTCATAGACAAGAAACCTGCTGCCTCTAGTAACAGATTACTTTGCCCTTGTCAAAAGCTACTACTGATTCTTTTCTCCACATAAAAATAGCTCGCTCTCTTTTTGGCCTACGTGCATCTTTCCCACTGACAATTCTTCTTTTTTTCCTCTGCCCCTGCCCCTCCCCCCCAAGAGAGACTCCAAATGTTTACATTTCTTAATTGAATTTGTGTAGAAAGGAAGTCCAAGTGAACTTTGGCTTGTGTTCATCAGTAATTCAGATAAGAACTAGAAGAAAGTTTGAATTTAAAGGAGAGAAATTAGAAACTCTATCCACCAAATGTTATTCAGTGGCATGTCAAATGCTTATCAAGATATCATTTATGACATATTTAATTGTTTCTTGTAATTTGAGTAATATGAAAGACTTTAGTAATAACGGATGTTTCATTGTGTTTCATTTTGAAGTGCTGTCTGAAACCCTGCAACATTTAAAGAGGATGTTATAATTAGACTTGGCTGGAAACTTCTTGATTAAACACTTTTCATTTGAAAAATGCTGATTTGTCAGAAGTGCAACTTTTTGCAGAAATGTATGTGTTTTAATGAAACTTTCACAAGAAAAGCTTCTCAAGTCAAAACAGGAGATAACCGGAGATAAACCATGACAACACTCAGCTCACAGAGGTAAGACGTTGTTCTGCTGTGTCCTGAGACAGTAGCCTAATCAAGAGGCTGTTTCGGTCTGGGTTCCCTAGTAAATGATACAGGATAAATTGCCATGGTATTGGACAGTAACTGGTGGCTTATCTTTCCTTCCACATCTGATCTTGTCATCTACTTCCTCCATAGCCATCTACATATTTACTTATTGTAGAAACTTCGCCACTTTGGCCTTATCAGGTTGTCCTGACTGTTATTGCATTCTCGTTGGCTATGCCAGTTCATTATAATCTAAATTTTGAGTACTTCTGAATCTGTAACATTTTATTCCACCAGGTCACCCTCCACACTGCACCCAATTTAGGGAGAGCTTAATTTAGTTGGCTAGCTTTCATCAACAGGTGTTTGTCAGAACCAGTTCAAACTGAAGTTTTCTTCATGTCACTGAATGAAACCAAAGATAAACCCCTCAAATCCTGCATGACTTTAAGAGTTCACAGAGCTATCTTTAAAGCTTCATCTGTAATATGAAATACAGTAAATCACTCAGTTAATTAAGACTGAAAAACCACTTTGACCTTTTCAATCTACTTATGAAATTCATAAAAAATTGCTTTCCAGAATGAGTAGGATTGCATGATATAGTGTAATAGACTGAAGCCAAAACTAACAAGATCTTTGAAGGTCTTGAATAGTCTGCTTCCAGTGAAGTCTAGAGTCTCCCAGACTTGTTACCTGGCACACAAGCTATACCATCAGTTCTCATGAACAGATTGTGAAATTTGCAATTTCCTAGGAAAATTTTTGTGCTGCAATCTACCCTGATTTTTTTCTGTTGTCAGGCTGCTCACTTCTCATGCCAGCTGCTCCACCCACCTGTTCCCCTGTGTATAACTTAATAATCTCCATTTGATATAAACTAGAGCAGACCGAGGAAGTGTAAACTTTCAGTGTAGGATGATAGCATGGGGCGACTCTGGGGGAGTAGAATGTCTGGCAGTATACATACAGCAAGCACAAGATTTTGATCAGCAGTAATGAATAGACTGGTTCAGGGATAACGTTCATTAAGTTCATTTGTGTTATGGGGAATGATTCTGCAAGGTGCCGTTCATCTTGCAGCCACACAAACATTTTTGAGCAAATGAAATATTCTTCCCCACTTTCCCATCTTCTAGCATTCCTCAGAAGTCACAGTAAAGATTCTATATCCAAGCAGGAATTCTGGCTCCTACAGTCAGAGGATGAACTAACTGACAGACTCATCTTCCAGTCTTTGATTAAAACCAAAAAACAACAAAAAAACCCCAACCAAACAAAAAAACCACAACCTACACCAAAAAACACCCTACTCCCACACCACTTTAAATCTCCTATGGAACTTCCCAAAGTCTCGTGTTGAAGTGAAGGCGGGGATTTCCTAGAGTTTTAATAACTTACTGTTTCAATCCAATGGTATGAATTCTTTGGTAAAAATAGTGATTGAATGTCATAGAAAATGGTAACCTTTCTCTCTTCAAACATCAGCTGCTGAAAAGTTAAACATCAAAGGTAGCAGGCAAGCTGACCAGACTCCCCTCCACTAACAGTAGAAAGAGAAGAAGTTTCAAATTGTGGTTCATCCCATCTTTCATAAGATGGCAAGAAACACATTTTAGAGTTCCTTGCTTCTCTCCATTGACTAATGAGGCAATCTAGATTAGCATGTTGGAGTAAATGCCTAACTTGACAGACTTAAACTTTCACAGTTGGACTGTGGCACAAAGTTCACCCTAGAAATTTCCTTGTACATACCATCGCATATACGTACAAATATCTGTATAACATTACATAAGAAATGCCAATGTACTTTCATATCACCATTATAAAGAATCAAGTCTTTGAATATCAACATTAATTTTCAAGATTATCTTTGAATAATTTATTAATTGAATGAGAAAGTGTTCATAGTTTGTCAATCTGGTGGCAAATTTTTCCCCTTTAGAACCAGGAAATACAGCACTAATTAGTTTTCTAATTTTAGATTTGTATATATTGTTTTTTACTTCACATTTGTTTAATTGCATTTATAAGTATTGGTAAGGGGTTTAGATACTGAACAAAGGTAGTTTAGCTAAGTAATTTAAACAACTTGTTTGTTTGTTTAATTATATGTTATCAGTCTACAGCCAAACACTTCACCTTATTTAGTCGAGCAGTGCCACTGCCTTTGCTAGATTACTTATGCAAATAAATGAGCAGAAGTTGTCTGCCATGGCTCTTAATTATATGGCTAACTCATCGCTGAAATCTATGGGGAATCAGAGGTTTAAATCTGGATAATTAAACACCTTCATGCACCTGGGCCTTGGTGGCCTCAGCATGCTGCGCCTCCTCTTCTCTTGCTGACTTCAGCACGAGCCAAGGTTGCTCAGCATCGCACATTTCTCTGCCTGGATATGAACTCCATTAAAAGCTGGCAATAGCCGTAAGGACTAGCAGTTGGGAACACAGATAAGTAAAGAGCTGCAGGGTCCATTTGGACTACAACAGTGGAAGCAGGAAATATCTCTTGGGGCAAGAAAACACATCTCAGCTGATATCATATAGAGCACTTTGGAAGCAAGATACAAAGAGCAGATCAGCAGAAGCTCACTATGGACTTACAAATTACAAATTAAAGTCTATGCTACACAGGCAAATATAAAGAGCATTTCTGACAGGCAAAACATTACTAACTCTTATTCACCACAGACTTAAGAGAAATAGCCCAGAGAGCAGTATATTCACACCACTATGAAAATAATAAACTAAGGTTACCAATTAATTTAGAGAAAAGGGATAGGATATTCTTATCCCTTTTGGAGGCAATGGCAGTTTTCTAGTTCCACTCCTTTAATATCAGGACTGTGATCTATTAGCACTATAGGTACCTGTATTTCATTTATTGCTTCACTGCATATAAATATTTTAGCCTGGTTTTCCTAATCATCATGTATTCATAATGTGTGTGCAGGTCCTTCTCTCCCTAAGTTTTCTAGCATTCTGTTGGGTGTTTTTCCAAGGGAATCCATACCTCAACCATATTAAGGTACAACACTTACTTCTAAAATCGCATGACCACTGCTACTGGTTTTCCTCTAAATATCCAATTCTGTATTTTAGGCATTGTTACACAAGGTGGCAGACAGGAGCTCTTTTTTATTATAACCAACGTGGAAGAATTTTTACTTCTGTAACTGTGACAAGATGCAGTCCTAAAATCCCAAAACTTTAACCACACCCAAACACACAAGCAGCATATTCTAGCTAATTTTACAATACAACACACAATGGGTGCTTCCAAAAACCTTCACCTGCGGTACACTTCCACACTTAAAGACATATATTGTCATGGATACATTTTAT